>NC_037601.1:15819078-16024621 GCF_003073045.1 Pomacea canaliculata | reverse complement strand
CACTGTACGAGGAGAACACTACAAGCATCGTAAAGTCGAGCTCACAAAAGTATATTAACCGCACAAACAAGTTACCAGGCGAGCAACCACGAACTAAGGGTGTGGCCTGGTGGTGGAAAAGTGAAGTGTGGAAGATTGAGTGCCTGAGAGTACGCAATATTTAGTTCAATGACCACAACCAATAAAGTCCGCCTAAACAGGAATTAGAAGATATATAGAGTAGGTATAGGGTCTATGTACATAAAATATGCGATTGGCGCATTCAGTCTTTCAAAAAACTTGTCATAGACACAATAAGGAAGTGACGGGTACCGAGTAGATGATTACTTATCTTGTATAATCGACCCCCTAGTTCATGATACTAATAGGATGTAGACTAGGTTTCCAATGTTGTTTATTTCATTGACTCGGAAAATTTGAGAATATAATAATAGAATTTGTAAAAGCGCGACCACCCAGAGCTAAGGTGAATGAAATGAGTGTGCGTGTTTGTATGTGTGTGCGAGCGCGTGAGGATAGGTTCGTGCGTGTGTATATATAATATATACTGTGCCTTTATAACGGCTCTCGCTCAGCAAACGTCTTGACGAGCTTTTACGTGACGTAGCGCGTGTTTGGATGAGCGATCGCGGCCCCCACTGTCTAGGGCTCTGGCCCCGGATAAGGCGTGGGTGTAGTAGTGATACTTTTAGTGTCAGACGGATATGCGTGAGAACGAGTTTTGGACAAGGCGGGGTATAGACAGTGGGAGCACGCCTTGGCGTACCTTGGTGACCGATCAATAGATCCAACGATATCGCACTACGCACATTGGGATTACGTTGATGCGGCGGGTGGCAAGTCTGACGGAAAGGGATCTGAACAGGGTGTCTTCGCCAACATCTTGTGACAAAAGAACCGAACACAATGACAAGTCTTGAGCTGATCTTACTCTTCGCCACTGGTACCATCTGTAAGTATTATAGTAAATCCACTATGAAGTAGCAGGGTGTGGATGGTGGTGAAGACCTTCAGCAATTGGGACGATTGTAAACTTTCTTCTTTCTTTTTTTTTTTTTTTTTTTTTTTTCTTCGATTTAAGTTACGGAGAATTCTGTCCTGCTTGAGTTTTTCCATTCAGCCAATGCACTTAGAGTGTTATGTCCGTTAAGGGTGTACATTGTGCAAAACGTTGGTGACAATGACCCTTTCTGTAGGTTTGTAGATGTCAACATTTTACTGAACAGTGTTACACCTTGAGATCTTCACTGACGACAATGCATACCTCACAGCTGGAATACAACTCCGCAGTCCAAACAGTCTAAACTCAATTCAAGTTTCAATTATTTACGAAGTCAACCAACGAGAGTAAGAAAGCTATTACTTAATTGAGAGAAACTACAGCTGATCTGTGGAACGAATGAGCGCAGAATAGCATCAGAACACAGTACATCCCAGGTCAAGCTCGTCTAGGATAGAAATTTCAACACAGCAATATACATTCTTTCGACTGTCGGTTAATCTCGGATTTCTTAGTGATTGCCTTTGTTACCCTATTACCCTGTTAAGCCTTTCGAAACTTAATCTTAATCGTCGCGCCACTAGCGATTATTATCCAAGCCGGATCGACATCATCTTATCTTCATAACGTCATTCCAAATTTGCTTCAACCTCATCGTTGACAAACTTTCTTATGTAAACATGAACAGCGCACGTGTACCCGCATAAGCACGTATACAAACACACGTACATACGCACGCAGTCCACATCTGCACACACAATGAGTTGTCAGCGATTTGTCATTCTTGTGAAAACAGGGGCCGTGATAACAGCAAACCTGTTAACTCCTCGTCAACGGTCCTACTACGAATTCGTGATAAAAGTGTTTTTGTCAGCGGCATTGGCCTGAGCACTTACAAACTGTTGAAAAACAAGAGAACAAACTTTTTTTTCAATCGATTTGTGACAACTAATTAAGCAACAGCAAATGCAATGTGAAAATAATAAAGTAATTAGTAATTAGATACAGTTGCATCCTACGTAACATTGTCATAATTTCCTGCTTTCATGATACAGCGAATAGATTTTGGGTTGTTTGAGATGGAGAATTTGTATTCACTTTTGCCTTGGACCTGACTGAGGCAATGAATTTGTATTTTATTCCTTGAACGGGATATGTTTGTGGCGGGTGAATGTATATATCACTTGCCTTGGATGATAGTTTGTGGAGGTGCATTTGTATATCACTTTGCCTTGGACGTGAGGGCGACATACTACACGCACGGACACTGATCGTTACAGTGGTGATATTGTTTTTGCAGCTTACCCTTCTCATGTGAATACCGAAAAAAGAGCAAAAGAGCAAACAGTCTGTAGCTTCTAGCGACAACTAGAGCGCTGTTTTGTGACAGAAGCGATATAAAATGCCGCCGGACATGGACAAAGCAGGTTTTCCATTCTATTCTGCTCGGGGAGAGATTATATTTCTTAGGCTGGTGATCAGAATAACGTGGGGTTTCAATGTTCTTTTTTTCTGTTGTGGTGGTGAGGATAGACCTAATACAACTCTGTAGGTGAGCTGAAGGCATTGCAACATGAGAATGTAAGAAGCCTTGAAATGTTTAAGAACCTTGTGCAAGAGGAGTGTGCATGACAAAAGCAGGTTCAGAGACAGCAGGGTTGAACTTGAACCGGCTGGCCACTTACAGGAAGCCTCTTCTCTCCCGATATATATATCTGACCCTCTACCACGAGATATTGCAAATTGTATGTTTTTAAATTTACATGTTTTGGCTTTCTTTTTGAGACCGAAGTTGTTCTTTTTAGTCCTAAAATTGAGTGAGTTATAAAAGTTTGAATTATGCAAGTAGGGGGTGGCCATTTTAAGTAAAAGAGTGAAATATTTTTCAGCAGTTCACTAGGTTTTTCTTATCGTCTGGTACAAAACAAACCCTGGCTGTGTACACCTTTAATATACATAAAATAGCTGCATAAACGAACATTTCCGTTATATATCAAATTATTATTTGCGGTTCATTATTTTTTTTTTTACATTCTGTTTGATTTATTGCAAAGAGGAATACTCAGGTGTGCTCAGTAGAAGAAAGCACGTGCTGTCCACGAGTGATAGCGTATCAAGTGCAGACCTCATGCAGCCTCCACAACAGCTCGTTAGCAGCGCCACAGAACTTGCTCGTTAGATAGAACATGGCCGTTACATTGTGTCGACAGGTGGGACTGGTGACCTTTGTATGTACCCGTGGACATAAGGGGTGAGAGGGTCTGTCCTTTGTGGATTCATGTCTCGAAGCAGACGGATACTCAGGCCGAACTACAAAGTAGAGCCATTAAACCGCGGTGATTGAGGTCGAAACTGCTTAAGTATCTTTTGATAATGCATAAACTACAATAAATAATGAAAAAATAAATGTTTTTTTTTAAATTTATTGCGGATTAACTTTCTAAGTTTGTATCATTGTAAGGAGTGAATCGGTTGGAATGGCGGCCTCCATAGCGCTGACACTCAGCGTGGATGAAACAGATTAATATTTGAATTTCATTGTAAGTTATTTTATTGTTTATTGATAAATGACAGACTAATCTTCTATAAATACCTATTTGAAGTTATAAGCCAGCATATATTAAATATTTAAAATGATAGTGCATAGCATGTCAATCATGGACATTCAAAATGCCAAATTGCCAGCTGTCAACACCTGTCTCGGGTGTTTGAGAGGTCATGTGATCCAAGCATTCGGGGATAACTGGACCGCGACTTAATGGACCTACACTGTACTTAGATTATACCTACGAGACATATAGATTACCGCCAGCTATACATCTGATAGGCAGGTCCAGGTAGATAACCAGATTAGACGGGTATAGATAGCCAGCTGTATTAGACAAATATACATAGAGAACCAGCTGATTAAATAGGTAGGTAGGTATAAACAGACGGACAGCGATATTTGAGAACCAACAAGTTTAGATAGGTAGTTAAAGGTCATCCCCCTACTTTTTCAGGTTTTGAGTGGGGATGTTTGAGAACTCACTTTTGTCAGGGCCAGCTTTATGTAAGGTGTTCACCTCCTCTCCCTTCCTTACCTTTCCCAGCCACCTATATGGAGTCAGGTAACAGGTCTGTTGTATTCATAGTATACCTGTGGTCAGTGGTTTTATACCCTCTTCGCCGCTAGCTGCCATCTATTGCAATGCACCTACAGCCTTTTTGTAGATCGCAGATGATAATCACGATAGTCGATGGTATGTCAGCGAGAACAGTGTTACTCAGATTTGAGGACATGAGTGTTCACTCTAAAGTTAGGAGAATCTTTGAAAAGGGTTTTCCATCTATTGTTCGTTCTTTCTCAGAGGATGCGTCCAGCATCATGCATCCAGCTCAGGCATGTCAGAACACACACATGCCTGCACCTACAAAGTATGGTTTTATCTTTTGCAGCGTTCAACAGGTCGCCTTATTTCTGGCAATGAACATCTAATAAGCTTCAAGAACAAGCAATCCTTAATTAATACAATAATTAAGCTCTTATAAAGTTACCTGCCCTCACCAATGAGGCAAAAATTCTTTCATCTTCACTGTGTTGAACACATCTACACTGCAAAAAAAAAAAAAGAAAAAATCACAAGGAAACAGGTTCATTCCCTGTTGACATTCATAAATAAAAAGATGTTTATTGGATTTAGTCATTCAAAGTTATTAGCTGCACATCCAACGTTGACTATAAAAACAATACTGACAATAGCTTCTTGACAAAAGACATCTACACTGGAATAAGATTGTAACTAAGCAATAATAATTCATTTTACTGCATTTTTAATTAGCAAGTTGGTAAATTTTGTACTGTACTCTTGGCTGTTCAGAGTCCATAAAACTTTATGACTTAAACAAAATATTAGCTTCCTAGTTTCAAGTACAGCAGCCTAGTATAACACATTCTTCCTAGTAGAGATTAATGTGCTCATTTAAATGATGCATCTTATAAGAAAAATGAAGTGGAGTTGCTTGGCACAGCTTACTAGGAAATAAATGAGATTAAATGGCTACTTAAAAATATACATTTAAAGACAATTCCTTCACACAAACACACGCACACACTCAGATCATCTGTCTTTCATCAGCTTGCATGAATTCTCAAAATCTGCTATTGGCAAGAAAGAGTAAGCTCTGCAAATTGTCTTCCCTCTAAGAAAAAAAATGTGATGGAACAGTCACATACTGCCGCAATTATTTGTTCTCTCATGAACAAGGGACAAGTCGTTTTGCATGTGAGATTTCAAAAGCCTGTTTGCAATATTTACTTATTTATTCTTGCATTTCTGTGATATACAACAAGTACAAACTTAATCTTTCACTGCATCAAACTGCATATGAAAGCTCTCTACATGCACACACATACTTTACCTACAAGCAGCCTCTCTGAAAACACTCCACATTAGAGGAAAAAAGTTTGTGTACTAGCACAGTTTTACAGTTTCTAATAAAATTGCAGGAAGACTTTTTTTTTTTAATCGAAGATTAACAAATCTGCTTTTACAAAATGCCAGCAATACTTAACACTTAAACTTTCTAATTTACTAATGTATTCTTCAATACCTTAAAAATAAGTAAAATTCCACATTTTGCAGTTTTATTGTTACACGTGTATCTTCATTCATGTGCGTGAGCATGAAGCTACTGTTGAAATACATAAAATGATAAAAGGAGGGAAGGCAGGGGGGTGATGAGAAAAATAGAGATAAAAACTAAATTAAGAAAACACACACACGCAGCTAAATGCATGGAGCTATAAGATATGAAGAAGTATAGCAACTGCCCTTTACACAGAAAAGAGCTCGAAACAAAATAGGCAGCACAGACTGGGCATGCTAAATAACCTACTCTACACACAATAATCATCAAAATGCCACAAAATAAACAAGTCACATTGCACTTTGAGCGAGAGAAAAACCAGACTAGCGTAACATAAAAAAAGCAGGCCCAAGGATACTAAGCAAGGCAGGTTCTATCTCTGAAGTAACACCCAGCAAGTTAAATAAGTATTTACCTACCTGAAACTCGACTAAGTGTGTAGTAATATTGAACTGCCAAATTTTCCCCCAAAACATTAAAATTCATTCTATTCCAAGGTTATCTGATTTTCTTATTCCAGCCATAGGCTTTATTTTGAACAATTTCTTCTTGAGGTAACACTTAAATAGTCTATGGGGTGAGATCTGGATTGCAGGAAATTAACTGAAAATATGAAATGTTTGCAATGGCTTATAAAGACTCGTAACAGGAACAATATCATTTACAGAAAAATAAGCTTAGTTGTATATATCATATTAAACAGTGATAACAAAAGTTTATAAGAACCCCAACATTACAACCACATGGAACAACTACCTGTACCAAGAAGCACGAGGCATACAGGCACTACACCCAGTTCGGAAGAATATACGAAAAACTGAGTGTCAGTCTCTTTTTGGATCCAACCTTTTTCTATGGCAAGGAATGAACCTCAAAAATATCAGAAAAGCAGATTCTTTCCAGATCTGATGCTTCTGACTATCCACATTGACTGCTTCCCTGGATGCCAGATGCTCCAAATGTCCCGAAAAAGTGACTCAGCTGCGAGAATGACCAGACTTTTACACTGGTAACCAAAACATAATGGTGGTCACCAGGTCTTGGACTTAGGAGTGCCATTACACTATGCAGTGAACAGACCTTTGGCTACCAGTCTACCAATATTTTTGAATGTGAGAGAAAGTAACCAAGAAATTTTCATGACTATTTCTGTGAATCATAACAGAAGCAGAACTTCATGGGAATGAGACCTAGAAATATCACACTAGGAAATTAACAAGTACTGAAATTAGGCAGTGTGTAGGCACAAGGCACACCATCCATTATGCTCCCCTTCTCAGAAGGTTCTCAATAAAAAGTGAGATGATGAAAGTACTGGACTTTACATAGATTGACTGTTTCGACGATGACATTGGATATGACTTATTTCAATATGTTCATTAACCTAAGCTCTCTTGCTTTCCTAGATTACCCTTCTCAACCTAGATTATTTCCTGCATAATTCTGACTGCTACTGTGTTAATGTAAAGTGACCAAAAGTCACATAATAAATAACCTGTAATTTGGGCCCAACATCTTTAATGATTCTATCTATAATTCTTTTTCCAATGCTAAGTGCATAGAGTATTTCCTTTTGTGCAGTGGACTGAAAAATCTATTACTGAATAATTAAAATACAAGATGATACACTTCTAAGCAAACCAAGCTACTCACATAAAACATACTGGCAAGCCCCTAATAAGAAATGCTGAAATTTGTAAGAAGCAAGATTTTACACACAACAACTCACTAATGTACAACAGTCGAATCAAATTTACTGCTTGCTGTCCAGCTGCCAGCTAGAATCGCTAAAAAATGTTTCTAGAAAACCAGAGAGCTGTTTTGAGAGCACAACCAAAAGAAAGCCTTACATTGGTAAGAGATGTTTAATGATGCTGCCATACTGTGGCCAGATGGTACAAAAATGATTCATGGGTTTCATCCTTTTTTCTAAGTGGCATTTATCTTGCACAATGTACAGATATCAAAACACACTACTACAGCACTATTCCTCCCACTCATTAATTATTGAAGGCAAAGCACTCCCACTTAACTTCTAAATTTTCACAGAGTTAAAAAGAAAAGAATGAATGTGATCAAAATACACATACACTGTTCCCATAGTTAAGTCCTCTTGCCTTAACAAGTGCCCAGCCTTGGAAATGTTAACATAGCTAAACCAACCTAGGCATCTGATAATATTTTGAGCAGGTCAAACCCTTGTTAGGCAAGCTTGGATACACAACATTTATTATGTGAGGTGGCCGTAGTCACATGATTATAAGGACTTGCTCACATAGTGCACAAACTTTGTATATGTTGTAAAACATGGATCAGACAAACACTGCACAAGTCTCGGCACATTAAGTAGAAAGGGGAAAAGGCAAATGGTGCCATCATATTAACCAAAGAACAAGCGAGTTCAGTCTCAAAGTAATATAAATGAAATTTTGATCCCTTGTATAGGATGAAGCCTTTCCAACAGACGTGCTTTGGTGGAAGACAAAACACTGCACAACTGATGGACTTTGTTCCAGGAATAACAGGCTCGTGGCGAAGTGGTGTCTTCGCATCTTTCTGTCTTCTTCAGCAAAAGAGAGGTAAAGTGCAAGAATTTGTTTTCTTTGTCTTTAAAGTTTCCTGGTTTTAGAATAACCGTTTCTTGTCTTTCTTGCCACTGGAAACAGAAGAAAAACTTTTCAAAAATAAGTCAATACTCTCCAATCTACACTTCTTTTTCAATTTCTGTTAAAAGAATATACTTTTAAAATTGCAAACATTTGAAAATATTATTCTAGTACATTAACTACTCAATTCATTTAAAAAAAAGGATTAAAATAATAAAGTATCAAAACATGCAAACAATAATCAAAACAGAAGAAAACAAAAAAATTTCAACCGCAGGCAGTTACTAATTTTACGAAGGCTTCTCATCTAATCAATTAATGTCATCCAAAGTACACACGCAAGTAAAACCTCCCATATGCTGAAGCTACTATGAAAGACAACATTTAAAAGAGCCAGTCAGCTGCTGAACCAAAGGAACTGCACAAGCTGTATAAGCAATGACCATATCGTTTTCTAAATTTAAGCAATTCAAGTGTTTTCTTGTCACATGTAACAATTAATGAGAGACCCTGCACCAAACAGTAATTCATAAACTGTGGACTGTATCTGAAAATTCTCAAAGTATTTCCAAACTTTCATTTTATTCTAGAACAAAGACAAAACACTTGATTGTAAAATAAGGTAAGAAAGTGCAACTAATTTGAAACACAAAATGTGAAAGAAAAATACGATGATTGAAAAAAAAATTAAAAGCAAAAGCAACGACTTTTGGTGAGAGGGGAAGGGATATGATGCAAACAATAAAAATTCAGCCAGCAAAGTATACAAAAGGTCAATTTCTTACTATCATGTAGCCAGGGATATGCATGCATGAATGCCATGTTAACTGTGCAGCACACACAAGCATGTATGTGTGTGTGTACAGACACACACGCATGTGGGTGGAAGCACAAGAATATATGCTCACATAGATATATATATATAAAAGCAAACCTCAAAAAAAAAATATTGACACAAGACTGAGTACAGGATTGGCAAGCAGCATGCATGTGTGCATGCAAGCTCACTCACATGCACACAGACATTGCATACACTGCCAAGGCATGTATCAGTACAAGCATCACCGTGTGCATACATTCCTCTAGAAATGCTGCTACGATGGACTTGATTGTCCTTTTAAAAAACAAAATATTCAAGACCGTATGTCTATGGCCACAAAACATGGGGTTACAGGTGATCAGTTAAGGGGCTTACGATGTTGCCTGCAAAATCAGCGATTCACTCTTTCGTTTGCAATTCACTTCTACGCATTGTTGGCTGTAAAAATGTGTACCTAACAATCTTTTAGCATCAAGTGCAGGGAATTATGTGAGGTTAAAGACATGTTACACAAGGCAATTTTTTCAGTTAAAGTTAAATTTAAAAATAAGATAGAAGGTGAATGGAGAGTAAAAAAAAAAAATGTGCTGCTGAGTTGTTTTTAAAACAAAACAAATTGCGTGAAATGGAATAAATGGGTACATTCAATGTCGCTCCTTTGAACGGCGCCACCTGGAAGAGAGAAACAATTCATGCTGTGCTGTACTATGACAGGTCTGCAGATCTAGGAAGACACATTTCTGTTTGACTTGCAATGGGCTGACAAATAAAAGTGACAACAAGCTCGCGATGTCTGAAATGCAATGCTCTACAACATAGCAAAAGGCAATTTAGACTGAACACATGGGAAGAAAAGGTCAAAGAGAAATGCAGCAAGCTTTATCCTTGTATGAAGGACCCTGGAGCAGCTACATACAATATTACCTTCCTTCAATCGGGGAAACAACAGGCACAACTCCTCATTATATTATTAATCAAAGGGTGGCCTGCATAGCAAGCCTTTGAAGCATGAAATCATGATATATTAAATGTTAATTTTCTTGTGCCTCTTTAAAACATATGACAGTGAACTGGTTTAAGTGCTAGTAAGGCATTTTCTTGTCCGAAGAATTAAGAAAATTTGAATGCTTTCATGTACATCAAGGTCCCACCCAAAAAATACTGCTTGCCAAAGAATTGTATGACTGCAGTCATACCTTAAAAGTCATTTTCAACAGCAGTTATTTCTTCCTCACATAAACAAAAACTTGAAACCACTGTCTTAGCAGAACTCATAGGAAACAATGGATACGTGGAAAAAAACAATTTACAAAAAATATGACTAAAAGGTTGTTTTTATTAATGAATAAACTAGTGACTTTTGGACCTTTTTTTTTTTTACATGTAAGCAGGGTAGTAATAATTTCCTTGTATCAACGATAGTGTATGTAGAGAGATATAATCAGGATTCTCAAGGGAGGCTATTCACACCATGCATCAAGTACAAGACTTCAAACCTAAGCTGAGTTTCTTGTACAGATTTGCAACAGTCCCTGACCACAGCCCACACAGGCTACTAATTTACCTTCGCTGTTTATCTTCATTTAGGGTACCAGCAACTCAGCAAAATGGGCAAAGCCCTGGAATTGATGCAGTTTTCAAGATAAGGGCAGCAGTTTCAGTGACAAACAGCTTTATTTTATGTGTTTACTTACATGCAGCATGCATGGTGGCGATAATCAATCCTATGATTACCTTTGTTTTTCTTGGGGGAGGGGAGTAAGGAGTCGTAGTTGTTGCATTTACACACCTTGTGAGATATACCACACTTGTTTTGCAATAAGCATAATTAACAAAAGATTATTTTCTGGCTATTCTGAAGGTTAAGCCACCAAATGCAAACAACGCCTTCATGATGGTTAGCATGTTAGTCTTAGTTATAAATACTTGATTAGCGAGGCAAAGTGATTAATCCAAATGAAACACGATGTACTTTAAAACTACAGCTCTTAGCAAGACAGATTTTTGATGATGTTCATTTCTTTAAAGTGTGGCTGGCTTGTTCCGTATGGCAGTTTTTTTTTTTCCAAACTCTTGCTTTTTGCAAGTGATCTCGATTCCACTATAAGAAAGACTAACTTTTCTACAGACTGCATTTACAAGTAGCATTCCCTTTCCTGCCCTTCTTCTGCTTTTTCCAAAATGCCCCCTCAGCAGTAAATTATAAACAAATCTTTTATTGATTCTACATACATAAGAATGGGCTTTAACAATTACTTCCTTTTCTTACCTGACTGCATCAATTAAACAACAACAGCACAAAACAACTCACTATTTTCCTGATCATGTTCCCTATTTCTGGTGTGGTATTCATTAGCAACATTCCATGTTATTTCATTAGCTGCTAATGGTACCTAGTTAAGGTTTTAGTTAATTTTAACTAGTCTGACCATGGGAAAGAGCTTTGTGCTGTTCTGTGTATAAGTCCTGGGATGCAGTGTGAGATAAATGTATCCATAAGTATTACATAATTTGGTGGCAAAATGAATGCTAGTCACAGATTTAGCATTTAGTGGTAATGGAAGCATATTAGATGCACTAAATTTGCATCCACACAGGGAAACCGGCTTTATAAACTCAAATTAATATTATGTCTACGACAGTTTCTGTCAGGTTTTCTGTCAGATACATCCGGACCATAAATCTCACCCAAAATAGTTCTGAGGTTATAATTAAGGTTATGAGGTTCCCTGATATGTGGTAAGGTTCCTATTTCAGTAACAAAACAAATCCTTTGATTTGTATGCCTTATGTACCAAAACCTTTGCTAGAATAGCAGACTACCACCATTTTGCATAAAAAAATGACAAAATCTCTTTGTCAGCTGAAAAAAATAGGACAGGGGAGGGGAAAGAAAAACCTATAAAAATTCAGGCATCTCTAAGCACTTATGAGATTACACAACACCATATACAGCTGTTATTGCTGTGCTTCTAATAATCAAAAGAGGGGGAACCTACATATTCTTATATAAATAATAATAAAAACATGTTTAAATGAAGCTGTAAATCACTAGACTACGAAATAAACAGAAAAAGCATTTAAGCCCCTGCCAATAAAAAGATAAACAATGAGAAAGTGACACTGCAAAAAGTGATGAAACACCCATATTACACATAAATATTTACTCACTCTTTTGAATTCTCAAGTGATCGCCTCCTCTCACCCCACTGCTCTTCCCAGGTAGACTTTTCACGCTCAAAAGCTTTCCACTTCTCATCCAGCTCTCGCTGCTGCTGCTCTAAGCTCTTTTTCATCTGCTCGGATCGTTTTTGGAGCTTAATAAAAAAAAATATACAAAAAAATGAGGGCAAGCAATGATCAACAGGTTACATGTAGCTTAGTGAAAATAAAAAGAAAAACAAACAAAAAAAAATGCTTCTGATTTTATGTCTTTAAAAATATATCTGATCAATCTCTAGCATATTCTATCCTCGAGTGCTCCATCCCTTAAAACACAGATGAGGAGAACAAGCATTTTATAACTTAGTCCCAAAGACAGTATTAGTAGCAGGCCAGTACAAAGCACATCAAACTCACATCTGCCTCAGAGTCCTTCAGTTTCTGTTTCTTCTCCTTGACCTTCATTTCAAAGACCTGCTCCATTTCTGCCTCCATCTTCTTCATCTTCAAATTGTGCTCCTGCTGCTCCTCTGCCATCTGAGTAAGGGGATCCCTGCATGATTCAGACCACAATATAGTTTATGGCAGAGCACAAAAAAAAAAAAAGACAGTTACATCACTTAAAGGGACACCACCCTGTTTTCCACAAGAGAACAGAAAAAAAAAAAATAAAAGAAAATTTATATTTCATGTCAGCAACAAAATAATAATATCAGTAAGCTTACTTGGTGAGAGATCCAGGTTTAACCTTGCCTTCAGCTGTTACAGGTGCCAGCTTGTTGTAGCGGAAATTTTCATAGTGAACATTATTTGTCACATCCTTCAGATCTTGCATATGTGTTCTGAAATGAACATGATTATTTTTAGCCACCTGCTTCACAGTTTTAACAAGACTACAGCTGCCTTTAACACATGTTAATTTTTTTTTTCTTATTATTTTCTGCTCTGGGTTTTAATATTCCCCTAAAGCTAAAATAAGTTATCTTTACCTGATGAGCATGTTGCGGAGTCCAATGAAATCGTTGTGCTCCAGATTCTCCACTGCACACACACATTTTTAAGATAAGACTTTATTTATCCCAGAGGACAATTCAGGGCAGCTCGAAAAGAAAGCACAAAACAATACAACATATTCATATCCAACAAACAGACTCCTACATTCGTAGTTCAGACAGCTCCATTCACTTGCACACAGTAACATTTGTGTCCTGCATGCAGGTACACAGAATAGGCGGTCCAATGAGAGTTAAAAAAATTCTTCCAACAGGACATGACTGTCGTCGTGAAGGATTTCAGACACTTTCAGATGTGTCTGCCTGTTATACAGAGTCTGAATAGCACTCTGGGCTGTCCCAATGGAGCAAGTGGATACAGCATGATGTAAGCTGCTGTAAAACAGATAAACAAGGACAGCAAGCACTCTGTGATAGATAAAAAAAGCTACATTGCTGAGAGTGCCTCCTTTACGACAGTTCGAGTGTTGGGATCAAAGCTAAGTCTCTATCAAAGATGGTGCCCAGGTATTTAAAAGTAGAGACAAGTTCCATCTCCTTGTCATGGATGACACTTGCAGTACTTGGGGGAGAATCCTGAGAGAAATCAAAGATTATCTCTTTGGTCTTACTCACATTAAGTTCTAAGAAACTGTCATCATACCAGGCAATAAATCCACCCAAAGCAACATGATGGGTGTTTAGTGGCCCTAAGAGAGAGCAGTGCAGAATCATCAGAGAACTTAATGAGATATTGACCCTCACAGTTGGAGGGGAGGGGAAATTGGTATTTTAAACCAAGTCAGCAACTATGGCTATATTACGGCAAGGCAGCCAGCCCTGTAAACAGATACCACATGCGGAGAAAGAACAGCGTGCCCAAAGATGAGAACTGAATCCAGGAAAGCCAACCCTCACTGTATTGGTGACAGGTGCTAGCCATTGCGCCACTGCCCTTCTTTGGAACTGAGCCAGTGGTAGGCATTAAGTTTATGAATAAGAACAAGTTTCAATCATAAAACATTAAATACTCTCATTTATATTATAGGACACTACAATATATATTTTTTAAAAAAATACAAATAATTAAAAGACATTTAACTCCCTAGCTTGCAGCAACATGGTCACTACAGTTAAAAAAAAAAAAGGTCATCATTCTGTTTCATCACCCCAGAGAGAGAGAGAGAAGAAATATCACGAAGTCCAAAGAAGATATAAAAACCTGCAATGATTGTAAAGCTTAATGCTTCTTACTCAAAAAAAAAAAAAGGTGAAGAAAAGCTATTTATTTAAAAATCACAGACCACTGGGTGATATAAAAACACTGAACAGAGAAACACACCTTCAACAATACCCCAAGGGTACTGTCGACCTCTGATGCGCTTGCCTCCAACCTCAATGACACGGTTACTTCCCACAACAGCAAACGGTACTCTGTCCTGAAATAAAACAGGAGAAAACTACAGCACAGCTCCTTCACTGGCAGTCTTAAAGGTATCTCCAACAAACACAAAGTAGTTACTTTCCACAAGAAGTAAGCTTCATGCTTATGTCTGAATCAGTTTTCAAGAATGACAGCTTTTTCATAGGCTAACAAATGTCACGCCCACAAAACATTAAATTCTCTCCCCTTGATGGTCAGCTGAAGCATGTTATCATCGCCCCAAACCTAACTGGACATGACGTTAATGACGTGGGAACAAGAAATGATAACTTGAAAGTAAAACAAAACAAAACAACATGCAATCAATAAGATGATTCTTGGAATCTAATGCTTTTAAATAGCATTACTTATACAAGGAACTGGCTAAGGTGTAAGTTCCAGATTGGGGTAACAAAAGGGACTGTTCTTGCCATTTGCTTCTCCCAGGAGATTCATTTTTTTTTTTGGCAGTTCCCAATACGTTTTGACACAAAATAACTGGTAAAACCCAGTCATGGCAAAAGAATTATTAATATTAATATATACCCTGAGTCTCTTTTGTGCCTTCAGCTCCTCCTCGTCCTCACAGTCTGGAAACTCGTATATTCTTATTTTATGCTGCGCGATTTCATTCAAGATCTGCAACACAAATGAGAAACAATTTAAGTTACTTTGTTCTGTAATAGACTCATTTAATTTCTCTCAATGTAAGCAGTCTAATTATGACTTAAAGACATTTTTTCGCTTTTTCCCCCTTGTTCATGGGATAAGGGATCAGAATGATTAAATTATTTCTTGCAGAATGCATGATATTGAAGCAAACTTACCTGAGATTTGTACAAATGTTTACACAAAATATAATGATGGCTATATAACTGCTTAATTAACTTGTTAATTTTGGTAGGGTAGACAGTTTTAATTAAAAAAGTTTACTACATTTAATTCAATTTTAAAAAAATATGCAATGAGTGAAAGTAAAAGCAAAAGCAGTGTTAAATTTTTTTTTGGGTGTGGTTGCTCAAATTTGTTATTCTGTAAATCCTTTGTCTCCATAGTTTGTGAAAGCAGAAACAGTGCTTACAGTTTTCTTGAACTCTCGACATTCATCTGGTGTGAGTGTGTCTGCCTTGGCAACCATGGGAATGATATTCACTTTATCATGTAGGCGTTTCATGAATTCCACATCAAGGGGCTTCAGTCTGCATAAGATAAAATATTTTCCCTTGTCAGCTGTTGGATAGATCCATATGTTCCCCCAGTGACCAGCATCAGTCAAGAGATGAATGAATAATTAAAATATAAACCACCTCTTATGTTCAGGTACAGACATGTACAACCCCTTAGAAAGCTAAGGCTGGACACATAATTAAATCAGTCGAGAAATTATTGTTCAGTGTTCTTAAAATAAATTCTTTCCATTTCAAAATTGGAATGCATGGACATGCCGTACACTGAACACAAATATGAGTTCATATCAACATCAGAAAAAGACATTTACCCATGGCCTGTAGGAGCAATGAAGTACAGACAGCAGTGCACCCTAGTGTCAGGCATTATTGTGCGGTTCACCCGTGACTCAGCATTGAGGTATTCATCATACTTGCTGTCAATAAAGTCTATGACAGGCTGCCAACTAAAATAAGATAAAAAATGTAATAAACATTTGAAAAATAAAGCACATATCAAAAACTTGGCATGTACACTTCGATGCTTAATGCACGAAGATCAGTGCTTATGTACTTGGATGCAAATAACATGTCAACACCCCTCCCTTTGATGAGGATGAGTTTTTTCTTTTTCTGGGCAAATTTTTCAATAGGGCCGTGATGCAAGTAAACTAAAACTATTCCAAAATTTATCCCATTTATGGAGTTATAGAATCCATAGTTTAACTGGTAAGCAAAAGCTGCACTTGCCAATTGCTGTTATCAACTGCATCTCCAAAGCCTGGTGTGTCCACAATGGTCAATTTCAGCTGGACACCATTTTCTTTGAGTGTCACTTGGGTTGTGTCAACCTAAAAATAAAAGCTTGTCACTCAATCTTTTTTTTTTTTCCACTCGACTGCAAGCAAATTAACTAGAAAACATATTAGGAAATTACTACAGAATGGGACTATCAAAGTCAGAGTAAAGAGTCCTTGGTAAAGACAAGAAAACAAAAAATAAAACCAAAATTCAACAAGGTGAAAGAAAAATCTCAGGCCCAACAGTAATATGTCCCACCTGTGATCATCAAATCTGGACTGTCGAGTAAATCATCATATTTAGAAGGAGACATCCAATGCAATGTTAGCACTAAAAAAAGTCTCTCCCAAAGGCACACCATACCTTCCCTGGAACTTTACAGAATGTTCCACACCACAAACATTTAATACACTTTCCCCACCAGAGCAAGTGTTAAACACGCTGATCTGAATATAAAGCTTTTGCTTAATACGCTGAATGAATGATCATTAAGGGATGCTTCTAAAACCCAAGCATCTGATGGACATCTGTTGCACTTAGTACCACCAGGTGCTGCATTCCTTTTCGATCCCACACCCACAAGAAAGCTAAAAAAAAAAGCTCAGGTAAAGAGAACTGTAGAAGTTACACAAAAATCAACATTTTAGTCTATCATTTACAGAGCTGATCAAAGACCACAAGTCAGTCACACCACATCCAGAATGCAGGTCCTAAGTTTTTCCCCGTGGCAGTTATTTCAGGAGCAATGCAGGAGTTAAGGATCAACCCATGCCAAAGTACACTTTAACCCTTTATATATTAATTTTGGTATTAGAGAATGAAAGCAGTTGGTATAAGAATGTTAAGGATTAAGGAATTACCCAAAGAAATGTGCATGATGTTTCTCTGACAGACCGTGAGAACTGTAGTTAGGCATTTTGAGTTCCCATTACTGGGCAAGATGTAGGGTTATACAGTAAGCTCTCAACACTTGCCTAGTCAGGTAAAACTTTTTTTATGCAAGTGTTGTTCACAGACAATCTTTACGCTGATTTATGAGAACAATGAAATAGAGAAAATCTTTTAATAACTTTTGGCATGTGTGCATGAATTATTTTTATGTGCAAAGTAAGTGTGATCGTCACGCTGAATTAATTATTACGCTGAGAATGAGGAATGAATGTCATTTTATGTCATGGAAGCAAGACATGTATTCATGGGTTAAGTACGAGTTACAGGTTCAACCAGGGGCACACTATGTATGACTCCTCGTGATATATGCTGCTTGCAAGGAGTGAATCCATGCATTGAATTCTTAAGGACAGTAACTGTGTAGTCTGCCTGGCCACTACATTGGATGCTGCTTTATCCCTCGTACACACATCTGTGACCGTCTCGTGAAAGTTCTTGACCAGGCAGTAATTACATATACCTTGGGCAGCCTTAAGCAATTGTTGTGTTCTTTGTGGAAAAAAATGTGCAATAGTCTTAAAAGAATGAGTTGGGAGACACATAAGATTTTCACAGACATGAGATGGAGTGCTGAAAGCTAAATTTTTAAACCAAATGACAATTGGCGCCAAGAAAGTGTTAATGTGCTAGATAAAAAAGCATTCAAAGGATTTTTTGAGTTTGTGAACCTAAACCTATGTTGACTTGGCCTTTTCGCAGCTTTGCTGCTAGTTCGAGCTAGCATCTGCTTTCTTGCTGTTTAAAGATCACAGGTCACCCAGCAGGCAATTACTTAGAAGATAGAAAGTGAAAGATGTTGCGTTTATATTCCAGCTTGGTGTCATATGTGACTGTTTGGTGCTGTACATGTGACTTAAAATGGATTGCAAAAACATAAATCCATAAAATTGTCACACAAATGATAAGAAACCTTTTTTGACCAGCTGAAAACCTGAAACCTGGACTTCCTTTCATAAAGCATTTCACATCCACAAACCTAAAAGCCCAGATAAAACTTCATTATTAAAAAGAAAACTTCCTCTGAATTTTAAAAACCATGCGCCACTACCATTTAAATTTCTTTCTTTGATGGAAGAAACTGTGCCTTCAATCTTCAATATGGCCTATGTCACAATGAAAGAATAGCCTATGAAAGCGAGAGAGAAGGAAGAGGGGAGAAATTGGTGTTTTAAGCCCAAGGCAGCCAGC
Organism: Pomacea canaliculata; assembly: GCF_003073045.1. NCBI lineage: Eukaryota > Metazoa > Mollusca > Gastropoda > Architaenioglossa > Ampullariidae > Pomacea > Pomacea canaliculata. Next base: position 16,005,883 of record NC_037601.1, on the reverse strand, counting down.
GCTGTAAACAGATGCCACATGCTGAGAAAGAACAGCATGCATGAGATGAGAGCTGAACCCAGTACAGCCCAACCATCATTTTGTATTGGTGACAGGCGCTAACCATTGTGCCACCAGACGTCCCAGAGGAAAGAGGAACAGGAAGAATAAAGCCAAAAAATGTAGAGAGAGTGAAAAAGAGGGTGGGTGGGAGAAGAGAGGGGAGGAAAATGTTCTCCAGTCCCCAGCATGAGCAGCCAGGTTAGACGACATCAAAAGTATAAGAGTTTCACTTTTCACTGCACTGACACCATATATTAATTAATTTGGCTCATGTGAAGTGACTGGTTGAAAAAGTTGACAGTAACGCCACAGATGGACAAGTTAGCAGCAAAACATAATCCTGGCACAGCCACAATCCAAGCTAGTTCTAGCCAAAATGAATCATAATCAATAGAAAACTAGGAAATCGGAAAAAATTACATCATTTATTATATCATTTTCAAGAAAAAATTTAAACCACAGCATTTTTTTAAAACTGGCATGGAAAGTACAATGTGTCCTGTATGGCACCAAACAGGAGTTTACAAGACATGGGGAGAACCAGTGCAAGGCTCACGTCAAGCATAAGGAGGGAATTTGTGAAGAGCTAGGAATGTGAAATTAATGGTTTAAATTCATTTTATAAGAAAATGGTACAAAACTACTGTTGTTACTACTACCTGAGACTTGAATCATTTGTGAATTAAATGTGAAACAGTTACTCCCTTCCTCTTCTATCATTGGTCACTAATACAAAAGTATCAAGTGCCAGCCAAAGCTCTCACTCTTCAACCAGATGAAGATGAAGCACAAACCCTCAAGAGACCTCTGATTGAAGATTTAACATGTACAGTTGTCAGCTCCCTTTCCTATCCATACTGCAGTACAATTTGTAAAGGCATAAAGTGCCAGCCAATTCTCACACTCTTCAAGCAGATGAAAATAAAGTACGACCCCACTCTTCCCAAGAGACCTCTGATCAAAGATTAAGCATGGCAGTTGTTAACTCTTTCTCTTATCCAGACTGCAGTGAAATTAAAAATCCAGGACTCTTTTGGTGTTTCTTTTGTTTTATCCCTGACTTCAAATACAGCTGGGCCACCACTTTTGCTCCTATCCACACTACTGTCTCGGTCATAGAATGGATCACACAGAATGCCTCTTTGAAAAACTATAATCAGTCCTGAACCATAGGAAGGGGGAAAAAAGCACGAATCCAACAATATACTAGTTCCTGAAAGGCAAAATTACTGCAACAAATACAACGCTTATTTACTCATTACTCTTTGCTATCACCACTAAAACTATCTCTTAATGATACATGGTCAAACTGATACAATAAACTTTTAATAAACTTTTTAAGACTGTCAAGACTATTCTGCCCCTTTCCTTTTTAAGATACCCGATGTGATCTTACCTTTACTGTTTTTTGAATGCGATGAGATGGACCTGGATACTCAGCACTATACAGGTCTGTCAGAAAAAGTGAATTAATCAGGGTAGATTTGCCGAGTCCTGATTCACCTGAAAAAGAAGAAAGAAAAAAATCGCTGTGAGGAAAAAAGCATCTCTTCTCAGGGAATGAATGGCAAACAAAATAATTTTTGGTAACACTTTTAAAGTCTCTTGTATAATCATAAAATCAAACAATTTCTTCGTAATCTGGGTTGGAACTTTGATCTCAATATTTAGGTTCACAAAGTTCTCCAGCCACTGACTTGAAACACATAAGCACGCTGTTTGCTCTATTAATAGAGTCGTTTATATCATTGCAATCTGTTCATCACAACAAAATTAAATACTGCAAACAGACAAGTAAACACAGTAATTTACAAGGCCAGGAAGTTATTAGCTGATAACTACATCTTGCACACTCAGAAGTCCAAAGCAATTGCCATTGTTGAGAGAATGAACAGTCTTCCAACATGGCCCCCTTCTAGTGCCAAACATGCTCTCTGCTTCCTTAGATTTTGGTATTTATTCCACAAACCCTCTGCCCTCTATCTCATAACCTGAAATGAAGGGTATTAGATTACATCTGACAGTAAGTGCCTGTGCCTGTGTGTGTGAGTGAGAGAAGGATGAAAAAGAGGGGAAAACTGAGATTGTACAGGAGAAAATCCACATGGTGAGGTTGATGAGGGTGGGGTGGATAACAGAAATAGCGAGATGTTTGTGCATGAGTCATCACAAAGTGGCCTTTGTCAATGTTTCTCAAACTATTTGAAGGTTAGAATAGGCCAGAGATAGCCTAAGCTGGACCTGAAAGTCCCCTCCATCAGCACATCACAGACTACAGAAATGCATGACTATGCCAGCAGGAATGTTTCCTTTTTTTCGAGATTTTCAAAGGTCAGTTAAAGACTTAAACATCATTCTTTTTGTCTGTTAGCATCACCATAGCAACATTACATTTTTACTTTGCAATGTTTCTTACCAACTACACCTAACCACCAAATCTGAAGCTATCAGAATTTTGAGACCATTTCTTTTGAGATTGAAAAAGAAGACTATGGAGAGAAACAGTTGCAGATAAATGGTACATACAAAATGGTATTATCACAGACGGCTCAAAAACAAAAATATTTAACACTGTTCATGCTCCTGGAAATAGCAAAATTGTAAACATTCTCCAACCTCATTCCAAAACAAAATCCAACCCTAGTGACTAATTAACTTTACCAGAGCGAGAGCAGCTTTACAGTTGCAGCATGTAAGCTTGACACTGCTGATAAACTTATTAAACAGTTTACAAAAATGAAGGACTGATTGGGTCTTTTCCCTTGGACATGCTAAATAAATGCTACAAAATATAAACTGATACAGACATAGCTGTTAGCAGCAGTGCTCTGGTTGGTACACATGTGTTTCTTTTCATTTTGCCTTATTACACATAACATTCCACACATTACTGGTCCGAGGCTCTGAGTTTCCCGTAAATCTAGACGCTGGGAACTTCCTGCTACTCTACAGTTTCCCCAACATGTCTCAGTAGTAAAATTGATGTGCGGTAATAGGAGTTGCACTTTCAGCACAACAAAGATTTCATTTTATGGCTGAAAGGAAGCAAACAGTCTTGATTTTGATTTTTTTTTTTAAATGTATTGAATTGAGCTGAACAGAAGCTCATGGCCAAGAATTCAGAATATGCCTAAGATGGCAAGTAGCTGGTATTGAACAAATTTTGGATAAAAATTAATAAATTTTTTAAATACTCAAAATAAGAATGGTCTCAAATGTCAAAAAAGAACATGCAGTCTTCCTGTTGGAACAGATGTTGGGCTAAGCAGTCTTCCTGTCGGAACAGATGTTGAAACTGCTGCTTCTCTAATTAACAGAGGGGCAAATGTCTCTATTTGTTAAGAAAAAGATGCTTTACACATGGGATTAACATCATGAACTTGGGGAAAAAATCCTGCGTAGCTTGGTAAGCTGCCAATGCGCCACCCCTCCCCACAATCCCTGCTCCCTCACAAGTGATAAGTTTTACAGAGACTGTCTAGAATATCTCAGCTATGTACTCATTGCTTCCCCCCTGCTCCCAACATCTACCCAACCCTGTCTGCACAAACTTGTTATATAAACTGCTGTGCCTCCATAAAGGCAGTAAGGTGAAGAATGTTTATCCTGTAATATAAACTGCTGTGCCACCATAAAGGAAGTAAGGTGAAGAAAGTTTATCTTGTGATATAAACTGCTGTACCTCCATAAAGGATGTAAGGTGAAGAATGTTTATCTGTTTCAGCTATGGTGCAGATGGACTCTCCAGCACTGGAATGCGAATAAACACCTTTAGCCTGGAGTTTATCCAGCTGGTTAAAGACCATATAAATATCTAATGAATCTCACAAATCCACCTATTTCCTTTCACTTTAATGTGCTTGATGGCCTCATTTAACTTTGGTATCTCCGTTTGACCTGAAACAACTGCCACTTTAATAAGAAGTTTTATTTTTGGAGGGGAGTGGAGGCTGAAAAGGCGTGGGATGGAGGTGATCCCCAATGCTCCACTAAGTGCAAGGCAAACTATGCAGTGCCAGTTAACTTCTTGCTTTATTATCAAAGATCTTCTTATATATCTACTATGAAGGAAGCCTGACTGAGCCTGAGCCTAATGGCATGCATCATCTGGGCCTACACTAAAGCCTGACACTGTAAAGATGAAAGGACGATTGCTCCGTAGCCTACTGTTGACTGTGTCCATACTATATGGTGGGAGTGTTTTTCTTTCCATAACTACAATTTTCTTGTAACCAGAGAAATACTATATCAAACCTTTTTTTTTTCTTCTGCAGACTGTCAGTGTTATACAGTTCTTGTCTTGTTTATGTAAAGAGTTTATCTGATTCCCACACTAGTGCTTTTCTTCCATCAAAACATTCTTCAGCCCCTTCCAACCCTAAAACACGTAAGGTTTGATGCATACATCCTGAACATGCATTTATACAAACATCACATGTTACTGACTGGCAGATGCAGGAGCAACCAACAATGATGGTTTATACTGTTAATAATCTTGACCATAAAGGAAAGCTAGCCAACTTAATTAGTTACTTTGTTTATTGTCATGCATGGTTTTAACATTTAAAAAGATTCAAATCTCAGTTTTCATTTTTCTTCATTTCTGCTGCAAAGCTCACACTGATCATTAATCCAAGTTTTTAGAAACCCAAATCTGCTGCACTTTCAATCTCCTGATACTCAGTGATGGCTTAAACATCATGTGGCTATGTCCTATACACATTTTACTGGGAACAGATCTTAGTCTTCCCTAAGCACTCACAGTGTTTCCTCTTGAGCTGAGCTTAAAGCTAATGCATCAGTGATCTGCTGCCATGCCTGAGGTAAATCTGATGATGCCCAGCCACGGCTGCTAGCAATATGTTTAGTGCAGCTGTAGTCTACGCACATTTAACCCAGACTGACAAGATGCTGTTAATGATCTGTTTCATTTTGAGCCATACTTGATAAAGCCTGAATGGGCGCGTCTTACAATCTGACTTTCACTTTGCTTCTCTCTCCACTCTGGGTGCATCTTATAAATGTATCTTTAAGTTTATCTGAACTACATGTCAGTTCTATTTTGTACCCTTTAGTTTCACAAATGGAACTACAGTACTGACTTATAATCTGTCCATAAGATCAGTATTTTCTAATACATTTCTTGTAAGAATGTATGAACACTAGTATGTGGAACTGGTCTAACCATATGTTGCAAGAACATATGACAATGAATGATCTGACATAAAGATGCTTAAATGAAGGGTTAGTGTATCACTTCATGCTGCTTGTAGTGTTTCAGACAAACTTTTTTTTAAATGTACAGCAAATGTGTGATCTCATGCTCCAAGTTTTGACTGTTGTGTTAATAATAAGTATGAAGGTGTAAATCATTACCTCCACCACACACACACAAAACTTCAGTATACAATAATGAAAAATATAGCAAAACTCTATTTCTGTGAAGAAGACATTAAAGGCACACATTCTGCTTTACAATCATTCTGATTTCCCATACTTCTATAAATTGGATTATCTTCACCATCTATATTTCCTGTGCTGTTGGGTAAAGAAGCAAACGAAATGTAGTAGTAAGCAGGAAACACAACAATGTATGAACAAGTGTGGCTTGTCATGGTCGTTCCAAACAGGAACAGAAGACTAACAACCTCACATGTGAGAAGTTACAAATCATCATCAGTTTCATACATTCCACCTTCCTTCTTACAGCAGTTCAGTGCATGCAGACTAATCCACAAACACTTCGAGGTGATGAGGTTAAGTTCATCATCTTTTGAGAAGTTTAAGCTGTAAATCAAGTGTCCTGACATAACGAGATGATTACATCTGTGAGCTGACAATTTTAAATTAAAATTAAAGATAAAGGTCTTCAGCTGATAAATACTTTTAGTTTTGAAATAAGGAGAGACAACAAGAGTAAAAAAAAATAAATAAAATGAATTAAGTCACAACAAAATGTGAATTTGATGCAATGAACTGCTGAATATTTGAAGGAGGATCAACCAAACTGAATCTTGGAGGTGTGACCATGCTCGCGCACACACCCACACATCAAACATCACTCACCTACAACCATCAGGGTGAACTCAAAGCCGCGCTTGACAGACTTGCGGTAGACCTGGTTGGGCAGGTTGGCGAAGCCGACATAACCTTCCAACTCCTTTCTGGTCTCCGCTCCATACTTCCGGTCGCGTTCCTTCTCCTTCTCCTTCTCTTTCTCCATTTCCACTTGTACTTGCTCCTTCTCCGGCTTCATTCGCTCGCGCTCGTGGCCAAAGCGCGCGCCGGGGTCGAACTTTACGGTAGGGGGCGCGTCAGTGGCGTGACGGAAGAAGGCGTCCCTCTTGGCCGCATTTATCTGAAACATCCCCAAAACATTTCGTTGACGAGGGTAGACTGAATGCGATCATTCTTACAAGAAATTAACCCCATTCCATCACGTCGGGGGGAGGTAGGAGGGGAGGGGCGGCTTGCTATCGTGCCTCTGTTGATGCTTCACCTACTTTCAGAAAAATACTTGGCATTAGTCAGACATGGTGCTCTAGTTTAGGTCTTTAATCCTTGACAGTGATTACACCCTGATATACGACACCATCATGATATTCTGGCCCCTACCATGCAGCATTGTTGATAAAAAGACTTGCTGTACCCATCATCTCTCATCTTTCATTCATGACGCCATCCCACGGTCCAGCCTACACCTAATCCTACCTGATTACTAGCCTCCACCACCCTCCCAACTCATCCTCCATCCACACTGTCGACCTTGCCTGTTACATGGCACGGCCTTCACCGCCTGGCAGTGACTGTGACTGACCGATGCTCTAATCCACTTGTCGACCTTTCACTGCGGACACTGAGACATTTTATCGAGGGCTTTCAGACCGGACGATCCTACAAACACGGGGCGGGCACTGACCTTCCTGAGCGGATAATTAGCCTCCTTTATACTTCTCACCGCGAACTCTTCCTCGCCAGCTTAAATTGTAGCCGTTTAGTCGGAAAGTTTGACTGTTGGGTTAGCAAAACTTAAGTACACATACACACACTTCTCTCTCACACAGAGGAATCGACTATCTGGCCACTAAGAACAACGCAACTTCAATGCTCAAATGAGCCAAAATTGTACAAAAACGGATACTTTATGATGCCATAATGTATTTATCTTGTCAAGGATGCAGTTCCCTATATGTATACTGAGAAAGTTTGAAACAAATGCATGCATCATGGAAGTGTCTTATCTCTACTACCCACATGACCTAAAGTTTCTTGTCTTTATGACAGACAACACAAGTGTAGAAGGAAGAAAATATGACCTGTCTGTACAAGCACAACCAAAAAAAAGCAAAATGCACCAAGCTTTCCACTTCTTACTGTAAGAAAGCTTAAATTTCTGGAAAACCGGCTGTTCTGATAACTGAAAAATGCCAGATATCTAGATTTTGCAATTAAAAAAACTTTCTCACACAACATCCTCCCTCTTCCACACCTTTGACCATCAAGAACAATTGCTCTTTATTTACTGCAGGGCTGGAAAGGCATGATGCCATGCCATACCAGATTACCTTTTAGCCTGCAAGTAGGGAAGGAAAGATGTTTACATTCCTGCCTTATCCCATAAACCAGGCAACTCTGGCAGAGGGGTGTCTTGCATCACCCTCGTTCTGTCACTACTAGCATGGCAGCAAGCAACTGACATCCATTCTGGAAGCGTTTTCAATATAGAGAAATATGGTTTCATTTGCCTCTGTTGCCAACAGCAAACATAAATGACTACATTATTGCATTTCACACCAACTTCCTTAAGCCAACAAAAATTATTTAAAAACAGGGAAGATTTTGCGTAGTGAAAAGATATAGAAAAGAGAAATTTAATGAAGAACAGAGTTTGTTCTCTAGTGGTCAATGTAAGCCAGCCCCCAATACTGGTTATAGCGAACTCAACCTGTTCATCAAATCTTTTTTAAGGTGTATGAAACACAACCAGTATACCTATTATCAAAATCTTATAGCCAAGCTGTCCAACAAAGCCTCAAATAATTGGTCACAAATAACCACCCGTATATACTACAATCATAACACCCAAGTATGCTTACTACTACTTATCCACCAAATCCCAGATTATAACGATGTGATACTGCTCTCCTCTGACCAATCAGACCCTAAGCTCAGGATAAAACAACGATTACACTGAGCTGCGAAAGTATTAGACCAGCAAAGTACAAGATAAAAATAACAAAATCTTACCGCAAAAGTATGGTGGCACAGGTGTACTACAGTAAATAAACAGCCACTCTTCACCACGGGTGAGTGACCACCAGAAATCAGAAAACAAATTCTGTTTACTTAGCAATGCAGCCTGAAGCAATCACCTGACCGAACCTCTGTGACACCTTCTGTGAAGTTGGTCATTGATAGTTACGAGTGCCAGTGCTGTATCGCTGACAGGAAACTGCTCCATGGCAGTCAGACCGCGCACAGTCGTGTGGCACTAACACCGGAAGTGTCGCATCCTCATCCACTCGAGATCCACTTTGCCCTGACCTAACAATCACCGCGCCGACCAAATCGCCTTTCCCAAAAGAGGAAGTTCGAAGTTTGGACCACCCTAAGCCATAGTTCACACATCTGAATCAGACCCGTGACTGAACTGACTGGCATCTGAGTCAAAAATACGACAACACCTTCGGCAGGAGTATTGAGTACAGCGAACTTCTTGCTCCGACCAACTTGTGAGATGTTCTGTTGCTTCCATCCCGTATCCTCTGAGTCACCACCTTTCTTTGTCCTTTGATATTCAACACCGGAAATATAAATCTACACAATAGGTTTAAGGTTAAACAGGGCCTGAAGAGTCAGAGCCAAACATTCTGTCGTTCAAAGACTTAAAACATAAAAGACACGTCAATGGACCAGTTTGTAACTGCCCTAGTGGTGAATAAAGTTGTATTCATGTATTTATACATTAAAACTGTACACAGTCCAAACAGGCAATAGTTCTAGCGGATAAAATATAACTGCTCTTTCAGACCGTAGCTTCCAAATTAAAACTGTCCAAACGTTTCAGATCCCAGATGCCCAGTTCTCAGGAGACATCTCTCATGGGAAACAAGGTCTACGCACGGCGCGACTATCGATGGATTCTTCCGTGTGAACACATTTTGCGGTGATCAGCTGGACTCGCTGCTAGTTCAGCAGCACAGGTTATGAATTATTCATCAAAAAAGAGGAAATTTAAACTGACAAGAATTAGACCTTTGCGAAACAAAGCCTCACTACTGCGATATGTATATTAGGAGAAAGCACCATTATGACGCAAGCGATGTACATTTGAAAGGAAGAATCTCATCGTACGACACACGTGCCACCCAACACAGAGACACTAATCGCTAGGACACATGACAACTCTCCGTGTGACACACGAGAAGAAAACAATGCTAAGACACATTTGACACGAACATCCACCACCATGACACTCAAAGAGCCGCTCACCGCTGTGACACACGTGACGTATGGCTGCTGCACCAAAGTCTGTCGCGTGCGACTTCACTGGGAACCCTCCCCGTCAGGCACTGGCAGCCGACTGCTGACAAGTGTGATCCATACCAGGAGTCTGTCCAACTCGCGCCAACACTTCTCCTTCAATACTTCCCAGGGCACGCAGACTAGCGGCAGGCTGTCAGACTCGGGGCATAAACGATGCTGCTTCAAGAAGCAGTTTCCTCGCATCCCTCCCCGTTAATGACCTTAACTAACTCGTCATGTCTTCGGTTCCAGCTCCCGGTCCCCCAGTTTCCTCCCGTCCTGGCTGCGAGCAGTCCTCGCCATGAGAGCGAGAGAGGAGACTAAAACTGGATCATGGGCGAGGCCAGCTGGGAGGGGATGGGGGAAAGGGGGAGTGAGGGGGGTAAGGCTATTAGCCAGGAGGAGATGACTGACTCTTCCGAGCTTCACGTCATCGTTTCCAGACAGCTGCGGCGGTCAGGGCCACGTGTCTCGCGTTTCCAGCGCCCTTCATATCGTCACGTGACACCATCCGCACGGCTCGTCCATGACAGGTCGCACGGAGCCTAACAGTTGCGCGGGGCTCAGTGTAACGCGCGTGAGAAACCTTTTCCACCAAATAGCAGGAAGGAACCTCGCGAAGAATTTGTTCCCGTTTTGGGGGGTGTTGAGGAAGATAAACGCTGGTTTCAAATTTATATCCTTCCGCTTTTTTTTTTCACATCATATAATCCCATCATATAATGAATAATAATAATGCAGTCATTGCGAGTGTCATTAATTAAGAATGGACAGATGAATGTCCTTAAAAATAAAAGAGGAGTTTCGAAGGTCGAAGGAAAGAGGGCGCGGCTTCGTCCCTCAAAACTCGGTTTCGACGCAAGGCCAAACCGCAAAAAGTGAAAAATTCTCCAAAGCTCGCGCTACATAAGTGCCGAAGACTGACCCTCCACAACCACCTCCTCCACACACACATCCATTCTCGTTTGCCTTCTCACAAGAAATCTGTTTCAGTTCCCACTGATCACCAATACCCCATCCTGCTCCTGCGGCCCCAAGTTTATTATTACATCGCTCTACATCCATGTATTATATTAACAGCACACGCCCGCCCCGCCAGGCTTGCCTCTTCCAACAAGATATCATCGCGTCTGCTCACCTGGCAAAGCGCCTTACTAGCAGAATACAAAGACTCAGCAGCACCCATTCTCACCCACCCACCCAACCCCCGACTGCGGTGTTAAAATAACCCAGAGCTCAGACCTGCTGTACATGTTGTTCCCATCCTCCACTTTCATCCTTTACACCTTTCTCTTGGGTGTGACGTCACGATTCCCATCCTATAATTTAGAATGGCAGCTAATACAGGTTTGATTGATTGCATGAAGGAGGGGAAAGGTACGTAAAGAGAATCAATTACGGAGAAACTACTGTCAGACAGGTCGGCAAACTAAACGAACAACTGACAGCAATCGTTAGACAAGCGAATGAAAGTCGAATGTTGAAGTCACAGCCAACTACCAATGTATCGACGAACGCTCGAACAAACACACAACAGGGATGTTGGTTCAAGTAAATCCGGCAAGATCGCGAGCACTATACATTTCGTACATATATATATAAGAGAGAATCACAGAATCTTACATCCCCGAAATCCTCGACATGGTTCTGCTGCTCCAAGATTGGCGAATCCATCTTTGCGCCGGGAGCCCCACGAAAGAACTATCCCAACTTCAGCAACACCTCACACTGGCAACCCAGCGTCTGCCGGCAGTCCCAAACAGCATCATGGACACAACAGCAAGCAGCAGCAGCAGCAGCAGCCAAGCAAGCAGCGCCAGCCTCAGTTGGGGAGGAGGCAGGAGGAGAGGGGGAGCCGAGTCGTCATCGACACCGCTACCGAACTGAAACTCCCCGGTGATAAGGACGCGGTGCAAATCGCAAAATCAGCGCCTCGATGACGAGATGAAAACACGCCCACCAGCACGCTTGCACGCGCTTGGCCAAAGAGGTTCTTTGGCGTTGCTATGACGACCACGCCACGCGAAAGACTTGACTAGACTCATGAGCCAGAGACCCGTAAGTGTAGGTCCGTGAGTCGACCGTGACAAGAAAGCTGGTACCTGACGAGGGTTTTACGATGTCCACTGTTTCTGGCTTCGTCGTCGTACGAGAAGACGATGGATCTTCTGAAGAAAAGTGCGGACAAGGTAGAAACTCTTTTGTTCCTCTCTCTATCTTCTCACCTACACTAAATATTCCGTCTCTGAACTTTTTCCCCCTAGCTTGTAATCGAGAACGAGCAGCAGCACAAAAGTCGAAGCCATACAACTGACAAAGCAGCAAAAAGAAAAAGAAAAAAAAAAATAAAGGAGGGGCAATTATTCACAACCACGTGACACAATAGAAAAGTTTATCACTTTGTGGACGAAAGTTCCGAGGTTTTGAGATAGAGTTGCAATTTTATTGAGAAGGCAGTTCTTTATCCAAGCCCCCTTCTTACCTATACACCCCTCTACCAAACATGATGATGGCTAAGGCAGAGAGTGGGGGCAAGAGGAGGGGTAAGTGGAGGGAAGAGAGGAAGAGCTGGAAGAGGAAAGAAAAAAAGGGGTAGGTTTAGGGAATGAGAGAAAATAGGAAGGGATTGAAGAAGAGAGGGGGGGACCAACAGAGGGGGATAAAGGGGGAACAAGAAAGAAGAAACTGATAGCCTAAGCTCATTAAAAAAATGTTCAGGCTCCAAGCGGTCAACTCATTGGACATTGAATTTTAATTGAATTAACAACCTTGTCCCATGACTGAGCTTTGCGGGACATTTTTGATGTAAAAGATCTTATGCCCTCTCTGTTGATCCTCCAGAAGGTCAATGACAAAAGTCACAAATGAAGCCCGGAATAATACCTGCTAGAATCACATCTTTAAGGTCAAGGTTTGTCCGCTAATGACAGTGTCCTGTAGGCACTAACAGCTCTGTGTGTTGCCCTAGACCTAAGTCAACACATTAGGCTGCAAACAGTTGTTTCAGTTGTCAATAGATATCTTTATAAAGGTTTTAGCAAACAGGCTGAACATTGAGTGGTCTGAAGCTTGTCAGGTGAGAAGTCATGGCCCAGTCCCTTGAGGTGATAAGCTACACTCTCACCTATGAGTATATTTTAGTGTCCTTCCATAAAACAACTTTTAAATGTACACTATTATCTTCAGATGGTCCTGTGAAATTCTGATATACTGAGGGTTTAATTTAATTTGTTCTAAAGCACCCTTTCACAAAAACTAAACAATCTGATTTAACCATGATAATCAAGCACAATGTCATAGGTAAATTTGCAGATCCATGTTTGGATATCTCTTTTTGCCAGCAATTCCATAAAAATGCTCATCTCATGCATAACAACAGATCATCTGAAAAATGTCCAATGCTCTTGCAATAGATGTCTCATGTCCATTAACAGTGAGGCAAAAACAAAAAAAAAGGAACTGTTCACTCTCTTACATGCACAAAACTGATCACCTGCCACTATTACAGTAATATAAATATGAGGTTATTTATACTTGCAACCTTCCTTTTAGGCAAATAAAGATAATAGCAAAAGTGTAAATACAAGAGTGGACTTGCACAGAGACTTTTCTTCCAGTTGAACCCTTTCAGAAAAGCCCTGGGAAAAAGAGACACAGTGAAAGCAACCTGATGATAGACGAAAACCTGTTCCTGACTGTGACACTGTCAGTTAGGGTGGCATTCCATCAGATGAACTAGGCATTCACTCCCAAGATATATGTCTACAGGGCCCACTGCTTTTCCCAGCTGGGCATGTTGGTGATTAGCAGCATTCTCCTCAGACCACTAACCACGCTCAGCTGACATACTAAGGCTGCCAACATATCTTATCCCTGAGACATTAACAGTTCCTGTGAGGCCCTTGTCACTACTGCTGGGATCCTCAGGCTGTTAGTGGTCAGGGATTGCAGACAAAAACTTTGTCTTCATTTTTTATTCTGTGCTTACCCACAATTCAACAGTTCTGAGTTTCGAAAGCTTATGGAAATACCTGACTGAACACCAATACCAAGGCCGATGAGAACTTAACTCTGTTGCTGCATATTAGCTCCCTTGTGACATGCCTGTCCAAAGTAACAAGCCTTATCAAAGGAACAAGTCTGAAAACTGCGTTTCATTGTCATGGTTAGCACTTTTTTTTTCCTCTAATGGGAATTTTTATGGAAATTAAAAACTAAAACTGCAAGAAATCTCAAATTTCAAGCCCAGGAGAAAGAACTCATCACTCTAATCTGTAATAAATCTTCAAGATAACACTTGAAAAAAAATGTAAAACAAAAAAAAAATCTTCTCATTTAGCCATTTAAAAGAACCATTTCATGTAGAAATTTTGTCAACGCTGTTGGAGCAAGAAAATAGACTCACCCCACTGACAAGCATCCCCCCCGTTTCCAAACTATCGCTAATGAGCACTTCACTGTAAGTCCTATCTTGTTCCTATTTTTATAGGATGTTAATACCATACTTCCTTCTTAAGCTTACAAAATCTTCAACGGTCCCATGGGTTTGTATTCTGTTTTGTGTTGTTTTTTAAATACTAAAAATGGTGTGAAAGAACAGGGAAGCATTGATATTCCTGGCTGGAATAAGAGACAAATAAACGAGCAGATCAAGTATATTACTGATCAGTGTACACAAAATTTAAACTTGAAGTTTGGGCAATTATTTTTTTCTTTTAATGGTAGCCAGTTTCAGTGCATAAAACATGCATAAACTACACAACTGAACTCCAAATTATGTCAAAATAAAATGTACTTGAGGCCAATGTAAATGATTCAACAGGAGTAAAAACAATTTTAGATCTCACCACTCAAAACATTTTGCAACAAACAAGACCAGAATGAGGATATTTCTTCACTAACTTGTTGTCAAACATCAGTGCAATACTTTTAGTAGCATAAAAACATGACCAGGGGTAAAGGTCGTGATAATATGAACAAAGATATATTGCTGTACATGTTTGTTTTGCTACCGGTTGTTAAGATGTTCATAACTTTTCAATGAGGGGAAGGGAGGGGAAGTAGGTATCAAATAATTTTAACTGATGCTTTGAAAACTCAATGTTAACAGAAGGTCTAAAAATACTTGCATTTATGGGTGGGAAACCCCAGTAATCATCAACATCTCTCCTGGAGTTTTATGGTCTATCTAATGTAAAGCAAGTAAAACCATCCCTGGCTAAATTATGAATCACCTGTAAGTTATGCAGTTGCCATGTCTTTTTTTTTTTTTACAGCAGAAGCAAGATAAAGATGATGATGCTGTAATGCATGCTAATCGTAAAGCAAGGACTTTAACACGTTCCACTCACTAATAAGGGGTGAATAATTGCCCTTCTCATAACTTTGCACTGTCACAAACCCAGAAACTCATTTGCATACTACCTTACCAAATAAAAATAAAAAAATAATCACATGAAACTAAAAAAAGAAAAAGAACTTAACAGTATTACAAAAACTGGTATCATAAACTATCCAAATATTTGCATCAGTTTTACTATCCAAATTTTTGTACAAATATACCACTTCTATACATAATTACAAATAAACCACTTTTATACATAACTCTACCTTTCACATATAGTTTGTTGTCTGTTCTGGACACATGTTTTACAAGAAGTGCATATTTAGAATCATGAGATCAATTTTTCCTCATACCCTCATTTTTACTTCACAGTCCTTTAGTCTTAGTATCCCTTTAATATATTTCTGTGTGCACATCAGCCTTCTACCAAACACTCCCATCTATCTTTGTGTGTCAGAAATTCAGTGACCTGTACAAACAAACATGTCTACTTCTCCACTGGTTTTTAGGGTGTGGACAGACAAAGGACTGCTTTCTGTAACTATTAAACACACAGATGAGGGCATTCCTTCCTTGTAGGATCAGCCTGTGTTAGACTTAGTAATCATACCAAGACATGATACGTCAAACAACAAAGATACTTGTTGTCTGTAAATGTCTGAGGCTAAGCTCTAATCAGTCCTCTGCATACCTCAGTATGTATGCATCTGTTTCTATTCTCCAGTTCATTCCTCTGTGAAGCACTTAGTAAACATTTTTGGGTCAGAGCCACCAAATGTACACTTGATCTGATTGATCAAAAGATAACGAGTCGAATTTAAAAAAATATATTTTCAACTAAGACTTTTTCATCTACAGACAAAATTTACGCATACCTTATTGTCCAAGTTGGAGCCCTGTGTCTGTGGGGCCCGCCGGTCCATAGCGTCTTGAGCAATTTATCCCGTCAAAATCACAAGGAGCACTGAATGAACGCAAGACGTCTGCTTTAGCTCGATGCTACTTTAGCAGAAAACTAGATCAACTGTAATGTTTAACAAGTCCAGGAGTTATTAAATATTTGTGAACAATATTTGTGAACCTATTAACTTTTGAATAATAATTTTTTTAAATTCTCCCTTTAGAGATCAGTTCATTCGTCTTGAAGGCTTTTCAAGGCAGGTCTGAGTGCTCACAATATCCTATGTCTACTCCATTTCACCATTACTAAAAGTGAGGGCAGTGAAAAGTTGTATTAGTTATAGTAATTACCACCCAAAACATGCTTGTGCTGCTTCCTGTCTAGAATGTCCATCGAGAAATATTCACACCATCCTCTGCACATCCGCTTCTATGCACAAATACACGTATACACCTACACGAAATTTAACTACTGGTCAGAAATGATGGGACGACTTATACAAGTCAAGCCTACATACCACTACTCAGATGCCCAGACCAAGAATTTAATTCTCCTCCAATCATTTACTGGCTGTGGGCAACCATAACACTTTCCTCATTCAAAAGTACTTACCCACAGAGCACAAAACTAGGAAGAAGTGATGCTGAGAAATATTCCTGTCAGCAAACGATTAATACTTAATAACTAGAGGAAACACACTTAATTCTGTCCCCTTGACAACTGAGAAGTAAGGTTCATTTAGCATTGTCAAAGGGTGTCAACAGAGTAAGTCCCCACTTGTAACAGGGGAAACCTGAATAACCTAGAATGCTAAAGAAAAGCTCCGAGTTAAATGTAGCAAGTATTTGAGTAATCAGGATTTGTGTGTGCTTAAAGTGCACACATAATGTGATTCACCATTCGTGGATGACACATATCCTGCAAACTGAATGGCCCAAAACCACACTTTATTTATAGTATTATCTGCCATAATTGCTGCGTAAATCTTCTCCTGTCTACTGCTATCTACCTACAAGTAGCTATGGAATATCAAATTACACTGGCCAGACCAACAATCAGGATTACTTGAATATGCACACAAGCTGTCAGTTCCTTTTTCCATCAATGCATTTTCCCACACACTTTTATTAAAAGTGTTCTCATGTTCTCAGACAATTACCAGCTATCCTCCCAACACTACAGCTTGCCCACCTTACTTAAGCCATCAAAATCTGGCATACAACTCTATGGTTTTACAAGTCATAGATTCCACCTGTCTCAAAATATACACAATCTCCTAAAAAAATTCTTCTTAACAACATTTCAACACAGTCCGCTCCCTGATATTTTTTAACACTTTTCAGTGGATAAAGTCTGAAAATGAATCAGTTGTCCAACTCTGCCAAGGGTTATGCTTTGGGTGTAGCAGTCTTAAAGCTAAATAAGCAAACTTAAGCTCAAGTTCATATTTATGTTTGCTCATGTAAACTAACCCTCCCAAAGATTAAATAACTATATTATGCTTCCAATTCCATTTTTGATCAACCCACAACTTTGAATACACCAGATTGTGTGAATAATACAAAAATGACCAGTATTTATACTCCATAAAAGTATACTGTATCTCATTTTTTTTTTTTTTAGAAATCATGAAACACATTTAAACGCTCTTTCAGAGTAAAACTTTGTGCTCGTGATGAAAAGCTGGAATAAACTCCAATGTGCAACCATTCTCTCAGAGACAACTCCTCTCCTTACATGAGTCAAGTTCTACCAACAACCCCATTCCACAGTCATTTCCTCTTTCTTGACACAAAATATGTATTTCCTGAAAATATCAGTGTAAGTGATGCATGCACGAAGACATCATCACTCTTCTCCCTACAAAGATAAGGCTTGGAAATTCGTTACCGCTGAAAATGCGCCATGAAACGCAAGGGAGACAATCCTGCAAACTGTAAGTTGTGAAGACAACATTTATTACGGGACTTGATTTGCAACTGCAATAGGCTGAGACCAACTAAAAGACTTAAATATGCCCACACCACAATTATGGAGCATGATCCCACAATAAAATAAGAATATAATGAGAATGATTCCTGTTTTTTAAAACTTTATTATGTAGTTTCTGCTGTTTAATTTTTAAATTTACTTCTCAGATGTTAAAGTAAAAAAAAAAAAAAATTCTATTATTTCATCATCTACTTTTATGATTTGTCTGTCAAGTGAATTGTAACATGTGGAGAGTGTTCTTCCATAAGAACATGATACTATCATACAAAAGCTTACCAATATTACTGTCATCAAATTACTTCCACATCTTAAAAAAAAAAAACCATAACAGATACCTAATATGGCAAACTGTCGCAAAATGTAATACCATGGCAGATATGAACTTTAAAATATCACTGATAAAGCACAAATATTAGCATGGAATTGAAAGTTTAAAACAGGAAGTAGCCTAAAGATTATGACAAATCTGAAGCAGCTGCAATATCTCATATTAAGAACAAGCATTCATGACTATGCATTGATTAAAAAATGTGTGACTGAGAGAGAGAACAATAGACAAGATTTTGTTCAACAAAAATGATAAAATCACATAGATACACAACGAAAGAAGCATGGACTTTCCAGAACTCTGTTTATACAACTGTATGCAGATAAAATCTTTTTTTTGGGGGGGTGGGGGAGGGAACAATGAGGAGGGTAGATGCATTATTTAACATTCATCCAGTCTAAAACAAAGACAAGAAGCATGCCTTACTGATGTGGGTAGCATCTCCGAAATAAAGGTTAAAAAAAGACGATGACCTTTCCTGATTAATTTACTTGGCACATACAAAACCCTTCCCTTTCTAGTTACTACCAGTGTGAGATGCTTTCAGACCATTCATTCATACATTTTTTTTTAAATCACCCCATGGGCATGGCAGGAAATAGGAACTCCCTCTTTTTCTAGGAAAATCCATAAAATGTTTACATTTCAGCATCAGGAAAAAGGTCTCTGAAAATAACTTTCTGTCTACAGCATGCAAGCTGCTTCTCTGGCAGACTTCTCATCTATCACACCCACAAGATACCACTTATACCTGGCGTGAATGGCTTGCCTGTGCTGCACTACACTGATTCACCTGTGCCAGCACAGGCTTTCAAAACATCTTGACTGTTGGAAAGTTGCCATGTTTTAAGCTTTGTTATGTGTACTGGTATACCGCTTTTTAAATTGCTAAAAGTTGCCATGGCTTTTGAATGCCAATGTCTTCCAAAGACCTTGGCTTAACTGTAGTGCTCCTAAAGAGTTTCAGAAGTACAAATTTTAACATGCTTCAGACATATTTTACCCCGGTTGGTAGTTTATAAGCAAGCCCTACAATGAATATACACCTGTATACATAAGATGGCAAGCTTTTTCTTTTATTTTTCTTGTGTCAGTAGTGCCCTCCACAACACTATAAAACCCTTTAAGAAGCAGGATAAAATTATCAACTACCGATGCACAATTTATTATGAGAACAGATCAGTTTTGTAATGGTTTTGATTTCTAATGCATTAGCAGGTGAAAAGACTTGAAAATTTCAGATAGTAATAACAAATACATGGGCATGCAGGCACATACCTGGCTGAACAAATTTTTGTCTTGAAGAATACAGGTGAAGAATGACCTAACTGGTTTCAAACAAGTTTTCCAAACACACAGGAAATTTGATGAACTGCATCACCATTTTGACAGTTACTATTTATGTTATCTGTCCTAAATGATTTTCTTCCAAGCAAAGATGTCCAAAGCAATGATGATAATCTTTGTAAGCTATTATGATCTGAGTTAGCAAAATAAAGTGAACAATCATGTAAATTTATGTTTCATGCAGAAATTCTATTCTGAAATCAGTTACCCTCCTCCCATCCCTACATCCCTTGCTCTGTTTCCCTCCTCCCTCTCTTTGTTGCTGAGGGGTGAAAGTGGGAAGGGGGTGTGGAGAGACAATAGACAATGAAGTGAAGTACAGGAAGTAAGACAAGTATGCTACTGTTACCTGAATGCAAACTTTAAAAATCAGGTTGACCTCTCTCTCTGAGAGAACATTTACATTTCATTGAAAGAATCATCACTTTTTCTTTCATCTTGTGGTTCCATCTCTCCCTAGGAAAGAGGGACAGGAACACTTATCTTGTTAATATATGTTCCAAGATTACTGGAACCAGGCTTAGCAGTCTTAAGTAATCAGCAAATCCTTAGGAAGGCATCGAGTATCCTCCCTATTCCTGATCATGTTTTGGCATTGTGAGTGTTCTCACTCTTGTGGTCTGGCCACAGGTATACCATGCCAATATGAAAAATAAATCATCACTGCAACTCATTCATTTCACATGCCATTCGCCTAATTCTACTGGCCATGATTTTGTGTTAGTCTGGGGTAGCCTAAGGTCACTAACTGTATCTTATGGTTGCAGGGAGTATGTCTATATATATTGTGTGTGAGAGAAATTATTTCAACATGTAAATTATGTGCTTATCTGTATATTGTTAGCATATAAATAATACCTGCCCTAGTGGATTATTAAATTTACCTTGTATTGCATCCTGGTGTAGGAACTGCACTTTTCATACAAAGAGTAAATGCTGTCAGGTGTAAGCACATAACTGTTCTATAGGACAAAATCATGATCTGAACAATGACAGCAAGATGGCCACTGTACACAACTTTGTGAAAGGCTATGAAATCATGTCTGGTGGAGCAGTTACAGTTTAAGTCTGGTGCTCCAGGTAATAAATATAAGCACACAACGTGATTTCTCCAGGCATGCAGAAATTACAACGAATGAGACAGTCAATATACTCATGTCTACCACAGAGGATAATACAAAATTATTCTAATATTATTTTTAATGCATTCCACAAGAGCATGTCTGTGAGACTGTTAGTTTTATTATTATGATGTGATCTAGTATTACAATTACACTATTTGATGTCACTTTCAGTTGGATTCTTTGACGAGAATACCCTAATATAAATAATTTTGAACAATTACAAAATCTCCATTTACTGAAGAGATAAGGAACACAAAAACCTTTAAAGTTATATTTGCAGCAGGAAATGAACACAAGCTTATTTCCCTCTATGGTGTTTCTCAATTAACTATTGTTCTCTAATGTGTATTCCCACTGACCATTGAGTTATTGTTAACACTGTGTATGTTTATTTCTCTAACTTTATTTTAATAATATATTTCTTATAATAAATCAAAAATTACTAACAATTCACCTCACTTCAGATTTCACTTTCTGAAAACATAACTGAATAAAGTTTCTAGAACTGATAAGGATTTTTTCTTATTGCAGATCTTGACCTTCAGACCACCTAATGACTCAACACCAGATATAGAACACATTGTCATGTTTAAGTGCATTTATTAATACAATCTCATCGTGAAGGATGTTTAGTCAAATTTTCCCAAAAGTACTAAAAGTCTGAAATGTGCAGGAATGTAGACGGATATCACTGGAAATAGAGAAGGAACGAAGAAAAAAAAAAGGATGAAGAATGGTTTGTTGCTTTCCCTCAACTGCAATGACTGAAAAAGTTCTTATTTGGTTCCTTATGAGAAGACAGTCTCCCCACTTCAGTGCACACTCAGGCATCTCTCAGGCTGAGACATAGTGACCCTGAGGCTGTGCCGCTGCCTTCTGAGTGGTTCCCTAACACCTCAGCAACTGACACACTGCCTGCACCCATTCTCTATGGTAATTTGTGAGACCCTGAATGGTGTGCCAGCACACAAGGCTGGACAGGGCAAATGACAGTGCATTCTACCATGAGAAAAATAATTTTTCTCTCCTCTATGGAAGTACAAACTGGTGAACATTGCAATACTTAGACCAAACATTGTCTTTTGTAATAGCCTTCACCTTGACAAGTACCCTGGTGTTGGTAAAAATTATGGAAAATCACAAGATAACTACCAAGAAATCAACATTCAGATAAACTCCTAGGTACTGCTTCACAGGAAAATACTGAGGTAATTCCAGAATGCTTTCCAGTCTGCAAGCAGGAAACTTTATAGAGCTAAACAATTCCAATGCAGCCTGTGACACTAACACCGAAATCTCATGCTCTCAATCAGGGCTGGGAACCTTTTCTCTTTCAAATACAATTTAGATATTCACAAGATTGTCACGGGCCACAAAAGATTATCAAAAAATATATAAAATTAGCCTGCTGGTCAAGCTGTAGTTTTGCTGCATGGCAGGCCACATCAAATGACTTTGTGGGCCATACATGGCATGTGGGATGGACATTTCTCCCATCTCTGCTCTAAACTGATTTTGACACCTACCAATTTAAACTGTAAACCTGTAAGCTTTAAGCACATCTCTCATCCACAATGTCTGCAGCATCAGTCTGTTAGATTCTACTTTTTCAAAATAGTTCTTGTATCAATAATGACTGCAATGCCTCAGTTTAGTATTTTAATCAAAACCCATTCAGGAAGTTACCTATTGCATTAGCCAACCCTTAAACTGTTATTTGCTGTCAGATTCAGGGGATGGGGGTAGCAGTACCAGGGCCGAGGGGTACAGGTAACTGAGTGCGGCCTGGCCATGATGGACTTTGAAACAAGTGTTGCCAGCAGGACATGTGGTGTACCAGCTACGTGACACTGAAAAACTGTGTGTGACATGCTGGGAATGACGGATCATCAACAGGAAAGGGAGAAGAGGAAAGCTGACAAGGTCATCTGGCGATCTCTCTCTCACACACACACAGGCAACAAAAAAAAAAAACAGGAGGAGAGAGCAGATAGAGTTTGGTTACCACCATGCGATTATTAATGTATTAACCACAGTAATGATACAATACGTACAACGCCTTTCCCGTTCTGATCTTTGTTAGCATCCATGGAAGCCTTGTCTCCTCCAAGCGAAGCAGCGACGCTGCCCTTCGGTACAGTGGCCCCTGACCCAGGGGATGGCGATCGTTCTGATCCGTTCACAGACCCCGGAGGCGTGGTCACGACCGGCTTCTCAGGCTGCGACGGCGACACGCCGGCAAGACTGCCACCACCACTACCACCACCTCCACCACCACCACTAACGGCGTTACTGTGGGCCCGGTTGTCTGGCACCCTCGGCTTCTCGCCTTCGTCCTTCCGGAAGCTGGAGCGAAGTAAGCGCGTTCTCTCCGCGACGGAAGGGGGCTTTTCTGGGAGGGGTGGGGCCGGTCCTCTGCCACCTGGCTGTATGGGTGGCGTGGAGGCTGTTTCCGACATGCTTGTGTAGCACAAGACGCCGGGTGGATTTCACATTCACCACACCCCGCGCACGTGGTAGGTTACGCTACCCTTCTCGCTCACTCAGACGGCGGCGCTCCCCGAAGTGCACGCGCGGAGTCTGGGCACGACTGCACGTCAAAGGATGGGAAGGCAGCCAACACGAGTTTCTTTTTAAAATGAAAGTTTGTGACCAGCGCGTGCGCTCCCGGGGCTGACGTGCTTCGTGCAACCACTTCACGCGGGTCACAGCTGTGCTATCGCGTGGCGAGTTTCTTTCTCAGCAGCAGCAGCAGTCAAAACTTCCACAAACAATGCCGAAGTTCCCAACTCACAAGCCTGGCCAGAACTCGCCCAGTAACCAAGGAGTTATTCAAGAAAAACATACCACCACCACCATCAGAGGCCTCCGTAATCCCACGCCAAGAAAACTGCCCTACAAAGGTCGATGGGGGAAAAAAAAGTTGACCGAGTACTTCAGTCTGGCATCAAGATGGCTGCAGGATACGGAAATTTCGGTGCGGGGCGAGTTCCAGACTGCACAAAACTCAGATGGAGGCCGGTAAACAGTCCCGCAGCACGTGTGGTTCAAGGCAGCAGCAGCAGCAGACAAGCAAGCGGCATCAGATGGAGGCTGCAGCAAACCCACTTGGTCGGCTCACGGCGAACGTACACCGACACACCGTGCCCGCTTCCTTCCTGACGTGTAACCCCCCCGTACTTTCCCCCACACACCACCACCTCCACTCCCCCATAACTCACAACATGTGGCTAGCTGTCAGCGGCTCGTCAGGGGCGTGACGAAACACAGGAGCGTGCACTATGTACAATAAGTTTCTCTTGCAGCATCGGCCACTTCAAAACTCGAGTGCCAACCGGACTTCTGTACGAGCGTCTTCCTTAATACACCAAAAAATGCGGAAACTGGAAAATTTGTTCAATGTTTATCTCTCATTGGCCATTCCAGAACAAAGCCGCGGGTGAAGCTTTTCTTCTGCTCTCTCATGTTCACGATCGAAATAAAATTAAATAGCTCACTGATTTTTCTCAATGTTCATCCCACAACAGTTGGACGCGGGCTCAGCTGTGGCTTTTTCTTTCTTTCACATTTATGGGTGGGTTTAGAACGAATCCTGCACGCTGAGTGCTAAGCGTGCCGCTCTACCGAGACATGCATCAGTAACAAAGGCCTTGATTACAATGAGTCATTCCCTCATCCCGCGAGCGAGGAGACTCAACTCACAATGTCTGCTACGGTGCTGACCAACAATGCGGCTATTACTCGCCGGTCTTGACCAATAGTTGAGCTGGTGACTTTATCAGTTATCTGCTACAAACAAAACCTTTACCTCTCACCTATTAGTTGACAACGCCCCCCCCCCACCACCACCACCACCACACATATATTGTCCTCCACAAACCTCGTCAGTCTCAAGTGTTGCACCACATGCCCTGCTTGTTTTTGTGCGACTTTAAAGGACATTGGGATTTTGCGCCACAAGTTGCATGACAGGAGACAATGTTTTTACAATGTAAACAAGTGTAAAGAATGAAACAGCTTTCTGAGGCAGCTACTGCTGGACGTAAGTTCGAAATGAAAATAAAATGTTGACAAGGATACGATCAAAGGTTGAGACTGAATTCAACAGAGGTCTTTAAATATATCCTATTTCCCACTTTTAGCAAGGTGTATTCTTCCCATACCTCCCTTCTTTCGGTCAGTCTGATGGACAGCACCACTATTAAAAACCTTTTTACAAGGGGTCCAAATGAAAGGGCTTAAGTTTGTCTGCCTGAACTGGTATGTGAACTTTTCATCAACAGTCACCATTTGTTCCAGCACAAAGGATTACACAGCACACTGTGATACCTGCTGCACAGCTGTGCCAGTTCTTCAGCCTGGGCTTATCATTAATCAACACCACTGGACCCCTCAACCAACCAAATCACCACTAAGCTGTGAGACCTGTCAACAGGGCAATTCATTACAGGGAGGGGGGAGAGGGAGAAAGTGATGTTTTCATGCAAGGCATAAGCACATGCCTCTCCTCCCTAATCCAAACAGCCACAAGCATGTCT
The DNA here is from genome assembly GCF_003073045.1 of Pomacea canaliculata. NCBI lineage: Eukaryota > Metazoa > Mollusca > Gastropoda > Architaenioglossa > Ampullariidae > Pomacea > Pomacea canaliculata. The sequence continues at coordinate 15,980,742 of NC_037601.1, read as the reverse complement.
AAATTCTACAATGAGGGTATTGCTCTTGTTCTAACTGCTGTGTCCCTTTTTAAACAGCAGCTTACCATATTACAATTTACTCATGTCTGGCATCTATTATTATGCTTATTGGCTTTATAAAAAGAATGCTATGAAACAGCAAATATACCAAATCAAAGCAAGTTTAAGAGTGAAAAAACACTTTCTCCTGCCTAAAAGCCATTCTTTTTATTGCAAACAATTCCTCAGATTTTTAAAACAAAATCACACATACACACAGTCAAATTTATCTTAAAAGGTTTTGACTGTATATTAACAATGTTATTAAACATGGTGAAAACAAACGTTCGTTAGATATTTTCAGATACTTGCTGATAGGTGATAAGGGGGCTGCTTTCACAGGACACTTCATTACAATCATAAACAAAAGATAAAAAAAAGAGAGAGAACAGTAGCAGTGCTGTGGTGTAAAGATAACTGCTAAATCACGAGGCTGCATGCACTCGTCAGTTGAACTCACCGATGAAGATCCTGAAGCTGGAGGAATCATGAAGCAGATGTGATCATGCAAGAAGAGAAAGAACAAAAAAAAGACTGGTTAACTTACAAAAAGTAAAAGAAAAAAAGACTATTAACTTTATATCTGACTGTTCATTAGGGCAGACAATGTTTGCACAAGACAGATTTTTAGAAGTTTCTACAAATATTTACATGCATGAGACAGACAACAAATTCCTATTAATAGGTGCAATCTTTTGAAGAAGTTTACTACACTGTGTTGAGCTGTTAAGACAGAGTAACTAATTTGTTCTAAGCATGCATGTATATGGAAATATTCAAACACAATAAACAAATTTCTAGACTGCAATCTGCCTTTACATAATTGTCAATATGGAAGCAAGTGTGAGAAACAAAGGAAACATGAGCAATAATTTTGATGAGCAGTAATTTTCAAAATAAAAACATCACAAACGATAATTCTTGTGAAAGTGTGTGCGTGTTTGCATGTATATGCATGCTGGGTAGTATTAATGCACTTTTGCAATTTTGGGTACACATCATTAACATTTTTTCCAGTGCAACTATGGAGTATCTCAGTGACTACAATAGCTGCACTGAAAGCCTATTCATGCAGTGATGCTCGTAAATCCCTTAGTACAAAATCTAGTTTGGTTTCTCTATAGGCATTTAGTAGCTATTATTTATCTGACCACAAAAGTAAACTTGCTGTACTTCATCTACCGTACTGACTCTACAAACTTCAAATTCACTTTCATCAAGCATCTCTTGAGACACTGCAAGTCCAACTCTGCACCACGCTTTAAAGCTGTGCAGAGAAAGTTTTCTGCATTACACGAAGATGAGAAATTTATACACAGAGCTTTTTAAATACTCGATTTCTATTATTATGTTTTATAATAGTAATTTTACAGAAAACAAGGAGGTAACTATTAGACAACAAAGAGTACAAAGAGACCAGATTGTACTATGTAGTTTTTTCTAAGAAATTTCTAAATAAAAATCTTCTATTATTCATACAAAAAATCTATCAAATAAAATGTATCAAATGTCTGTATCAGTATGACAGCAAAATTAGGAAGTTTTCTGACACATTTTATTTCATATTGGAGTTTTTATCAAGAGTTTCCATATACATTTGTAACAAAACTTTATTTTGGTTGTTCATGCCATTGACTTGCATTGTTCTACCATTCCATTCTTTTTCTTTCATTTTGATAACAATAAGTTAAAGGGTAAACAATTAGTGATGCATTCTAAGTGTTGATAGTCAAGAAATTAAATCACCTGGTATTTTTAAATAAAGAACAAAGATTAAAGTGTTTAATTAATGAGCAGAACGTACACAGATCTTACTTATTAATAATACATTTGCTCACTCCAGTTATTTATTTAATTCTCAATGCATTCTCTAACATCTTTTAAAATGTAGACGGCAAACATTTATCCATATACTGATCAATGGTACTGTTGGGGAATCCACAATGCCATGGAGAGACTCAGCACTGACAGTTTTAATCTTAATGGGGAGGCACAGCTATCTTTCTGATACTATTTCTGATAACAATGCTACTTTTCTTCTTGTTGCCTGACAAACGAAATTTGAATTACAAACAGGTGAGAACCATTTCAGCTGGCTGCTGTTTCCCTCTGCAAGCAAACACAACCCCTTGCAATAAAATGGCCGTTATCAGGCACAGCTAAACATCCAGAAGTATCAGTGAGATAGCTGGCTTTGCTAGGCTGGGGCAAAAGTATGATGGCAGCTATGAAGAGAAGAGAACAAAGTAACCAGATGTAGTATGAGCTAAAAATGTATGAATTTATTTAAATCAAAAATGTACAAATTTATTTAAATCTACTGCTTTACAATGAAAATTAAATAAGGCTTATACCTAAGTGTAAACTAATTGGTTGACTAAGCAAAATTTTTGAAAATTATTCTATATATTTATAACATGAAAAATGTTTACAGGTTAGGCACAAATACTGAGTTCAAAAAGGCTGTAAGAGAAAAATGAGCAGACTGACCATGCAGATTTTTAGTTTTCTAAGCAATTATCTTTAACATGCAATAGCTGTTGACTCAAGCTAGCAAAAGTTCTTGCCTCTGACCTATATGCTTTTCTGTCGTTCATCTTACATAGCTTAATGATAGAGACTATTATCTCCCCGGTTATATTTTTATAAGATAAACAAGACTAAAAGTATGAGATGAGATCACTGTTGATTTAATATTGTAAACAGGATTTAAACTGAATATATGTATGCTATTTTTAACACTTATTGCCTGACAAGTGACACAGATATGACTTAGCATCATGAGTAACGAATATATAGCATGTATACCAGCATTGTATTTTGCAAGTAATGACGTCTCAATCTGAAACCAATCTTGCATCATGGTTTTGATAGTGCCATGCATGCTTTTTGTCAGCACCGAAACATATATTTTATATTAATTTGTTGTTGGTGGTGATAGCCTGAGTCTGATTAGCCAGTGCTTATTTAGATGTTTTGACTGGTGTAATAGAACTGGTAGGGATAATGTTGGTTAATTTTTGTGACACTTCTTTTATTGCAGCTTTCAGAAATAAAGGACAAAAAAATTCCATTATCACACATTAATGAGAATAACTTTATCTACAATTAATAGCATAAGGTCATTGATAATTTTGACCGTTATTCCTTCAAACAATGCTCATTTTGCAAATTAATATTTTGCTATTTTCTATTAGAATATACATAATTACTTATTTTATAATTTAGTTGTTTACAATTAACAAGAGCAATTAAAAATAGAAATGGCTTTGGTATAAAGCTGTCTGTGAAGACATCAATCAAGATATAGTGAGTTAAGATCTCATGAGAGTCCCTCTAACTCTCTGACTAACAATGCTTTAAACATGAACAACCAACACTGTCACTAGGTATTATTAAAATATTATTTACAATCTTGGCTGTTATGTTGTAGTTAAATCAGCAGCAAACCAGAAAAATTTATTTTAAATACAGAAGTGTATACTATTGTGGCCTTGATCAGAGAATGTATTTTAAATTCAATGATTAATAGTAACACTGTGCGCACCAACACTACTGTTGTACTAGTACTGTGTGAGTGGTTGATCTTCTTGAAGCATATCTTTAAGTTAACATAATGCTCTTTTCGCTGGGGTGTTCACATTTTCCAGACGATGCAAGAGTAGACTTTACAAATTAAAATACGGAGACAAAAAATGGTGCAGAAACTGCTTTCCAGACCTTAATCATGAAAATGCAGACTCACGAAGCCGGGTCACAGGAAAATTGCAATGCAAAACTGTAACCTGATTAATTATTAATGACCACACATTATTACAGCGAAAGAGTAGGGATTGGTGTCGGATATAATATTCTTGATGCCGGTGTGCATAAAAGGTTGCCATCTTTTATAGCATATTATGCATAGGAGATAAAAAAAAAAAAATACTGCGATGCACAACAAATAAAGCTTGATATTAAAATGACCCTGCCCAATCTCTGAACCGTGACTGAAGGAAGATAACCCACTCCAGTGATTCATAGGATGATTACACACCGAGACAGGTGGCTGTACTGCCAGAACCTGCACAGCAGTTAGTCATGGACGGTTTGGCGATAGAGAGAATTTTCTTGTCTTTGTAATAAAGTTTATTTATTTTGCTGTTTTCATTCGAGATCGATCTCGACCAAACAATAAATGTGTCAAGTTCTAACGCTCGAGCGGTTTTTCCGGATATCCGATTCTCGACGGTCCCTACGAAAATGCGCGCTTTTGGTATAATTAACGCGAAACATTAATAATAATTAATGAAATCCGCGGCGACCTCAACCAAAACATTCATAAAACAAATATTGTAAATTTGTGTCCATTATTTGTAAAAGCCTACTTACACATTTGGAGATATCTATAGTCAGTATGTCACTCTTTCCTCAACCCTCAACAACCTCAGCCAAGGTCCGGCGACTCTACTGCACGCTGTCTACGCTAGAGAAGTAGCTTCCCTTTAACAGCGTCTCTCGATTTTACAACATTCATTGATCTTTTGAATATATATATATCCTTTATATCGCTATAATAGTACATGCATTTCACAAACTTTTGTATAAATATCTGCTAATTCCAAAATGAAAATGCTCTTATATTCACCAGGAGTTTAGACATTTGGTGAAAATACACTCATCTCATTTGTATCCTGTTTTTGATTTCTGTTTCTTACTTTTCAAAAATCGTTTAACACTGCTCAGAGTTCAATTGTAAACTGTGAGTGTGTGGTGCAGGAAGTATATATGTATTGGATGAGATCAATGAAAAAAACCAAAGAAAAATCTTAATTTCATGTAAAGTTATAGATTTTAACATTTGTCACTGGCTAGGCAGTAAATGATAATAAAATAAAAACTATATATATATACACCAAAAGATGAAATCATAAAGGTATCCATTCCTAACTCCTCACTTACTGTGACACACGACAATCAGGAGAGGGTACAGAGACCAACTGAGCAACGCTGGACTCTGGCATAAGACGTCAGATATTATCAACAAGGAGACATGCAGCCGCTGTTATAGCATTCCTCGCCAACACCTGTACGAATGACAGGTGACCATTTAGTGTTTTCTTGATTCCATTGAATTGTTATCGCCATCAGATACTTAACACAGGTGAGCATGCAGTGTATTGTCTTCCATTGGATGGTTCGTCCTCGCCGTCAAGTACATACAGTCTCATCTTTCATCGTAGATTATCTCAGTCTTTCAATGTACAGGCATGTAGCAGCTATAGAGGATCGAGGTAAAAGAAAATGTGGTCCGAACTGATCACTCGGGCAGAACCAGCTAAAATGTGAGGTAAGTCAGGTAGGCATTTGGTATCCCAAAAGCCGCTACTGTATCAGTATAGGGTATTACGAAAAAGTATCGGGTGAGTATATAATTATGCGTTTGGCCAGGACAATGGGACTGTTGGGTGCTGTGTACCACACATTTTGTGAAACCTTTCCTCCCATTCTCGGTCCACTTATTTGTTGTGGTGTGTGCTTATTCTTTTATCTCTGTCACTCTCCCCTATCTTTTCCCGTTGTGTGCATTCTTTGTTAGCAACCAACCATCGCTGGTCTTAGTATGGGACCCAACTATAAGGATTTAAAAAAATTCTCTAGCCATAAATTTAACTTATAATTATAAAATACATAGAATTGAATTGTATATATAAAAATGAATAAAAACATAATATAAATGGAATATTTCTCTAGTTATAAAATGAATTCTACAATTATAGAATGAATTGTATATTTATAGATTGCATTTTTTAAAATTATATAAGGAATTGTATAGCTATAGAGAGAAAATTATAAAATGTTTCACTCTTAGCGCCCCATACCTTATCTCTAAGTCAGGATTTTAATTTCTCTGAATGGATTATTTCCGCTGGCCGTGTTAATTTGATGTTCTGCAGATCATAAAAATTAAATGTGCCACATTGGGTATTAACACCATATTGTGAAAAAATATTTGCTGCTATGTAAGATTGATATCACATGCAAAAGATTAATGTATTTCGTACTCTTTTCTCAATCGAAAGTTGCGAAAATGGATTAAGGTGTGTGGACGCTCTACTACCAGATGGCGTGGGTTGAAAAAGTAAGTTAGGCTTATGTTTATATGTAAAAAAAAACATTTCTTTAGTGCAATAGATCCTGCACGAGATTATCCATACCACACACCATCTTTAATGTCAAAACGTACCTACACAAGCTTGTGATCGCAAAATTTGCAGAAAAGCTTCTATGAATCACGAGGATTCACCACGTCAGTTTGCTTTGCAGATGAGAACGAAGCCCCATTACTTCTTGGTCTTCTGGTGGTCAGTAAACAATCGTTTATCGTTAACTAACATTTTACAGTTTTAGTCTATTCGCAGGCTTCATTAACTCTGAAATTCAAAATCCAAAAAAAGGGGTTTGTTAGAAAAAAAAATTATTAAAAATGCCGCTGCCGGAGTATAGTGATTGCAATATACTTTAGGTCTCGGTATGGGTTTGAAATGTCCTGCAGCTAAACCGCTGTGAGAGTGGGATAGGGACTTTCGCTTCCTGTTTGGACGTGCTAAATGGCAGATTGGGCGATCATCGATCCAGTTATAGAATCACATTAAATTTTAAAAAAATCATGATTTTCCAGGAATAGACTATATCGACCTGCCATTGGAGAAGCGTAAAATTGACAGGCCTTTTCTGTTTACGAAGTGTTTGACCCACTTAAACTTGTTGGACAGAGCGCTTTGAGAAACAAAAGTTCAGAGACTGTAAAAGCATATAGTTGTACAGTTGTGCCCGTATTTTTATTGTCATTTTTTTTTTTTTTGACTCGGCTACAGTCAAGAAGCGATAGTATATGTCTCTGCCCTGGAGCAAGGTAAAGGACAAGAGTCTTGTTTCAGAAGTTTAAAGTGGTGTCCAGATCCCGCAGATATCTATTGCTGTTTGACCCCTGGAGTCAAGCTTATATTATATATATACAGTGTGGTGGCAAAAGCGTCCTAGGAAAAGGAAACATGAAGCAGTGTCCGCGGGCTCTCCACAATGCTTTATGACTTTGAAAACAAAATGCTTTTATCTGAGTTCCCCCATTTAGCCCTGGGGAAGCAACTTACTCTCGATTCATAAATACGGCCCCCATGGGGCACTTGCCATCCATCGATCCAACGCTGCAGTAGAGTTCAGCTCGCTCAGGCACCGCATCAGTGTAGCGAAACTCTAAATAGTGGTCTGGGTATCCCATAACTTGACTGAATGAAAGCTCACGCTTATTAATTTGGTAACAGGGTTGGGGACAGGTGTTCCCCCTCAATCCGCCTGCTTGTGGGCCCCAACCCCTTATACTTTTCTTTATCACGTTTTTCCCTCGCTGTCTTCCTCCTTCATCTATCTGCTCGCTCTCTCTCACACACACACACATATACCCGATTATTTTTATAGGTTTGAACAGAAACAGTGGTAGTCACCCGGCCAGATTTTGGGGAATGTTATATCTTGCAATGAGCTTTACTTAGTCATTAGGGGAAAATGTACCCCACTAGACCTTCAGATATAAATGTGTACTACCGTGGAGAGGTGCTTTCCATGAAAAGTAATTCCTTGCGTGCAGCTCTGTTCTCAAAATGCTTACATTACAGCGAACAGAAAGAGATAAAATTAAACAAAAACAAAATAAAAACAATATAAAACACAAACACAGAATCTAATAAATTACATCAGTAATATACATTGAAATGCCTGTGTCATGGATGAATTCTGGTATATACAAAAAATCCTCAGAGCTAGACGAAATTTGAGAGAATAGATGTAGCATCACGAACTTAAAATACACGTTCATGGTAGTATGCTATTGAATTCCAGCTGATGGTAAAAAAAAAATTGCGTTATCATAAAATAAGCACATTTTGCCTTTTTTTTTTTTTTTTTTTTTTTGAAAAGCGATTTTATTAAAATCTATTCTCCCTATTTCTAGAAAAGCACGCATAGTTATGAGGACCCTTTCTCACCATTTTTTTTTTTTTAATATACCAGCATGCATCTTACCCATAGGCTATACTTCCGGTTTCGAGTTGTCGTTCATTCGTTCACGTGCACAATATAAGGATTGTTTATATTTCTTAGAGAAGAAAAATTCGTTCCGAGTGCCATACCTCGTCATAGACACCCGCTATAAAGTTATCATTGCACTATTGTTCTTTCTGTTGTATTTGAAACTTGTATTTAGTTTTGGTATTCATGTGTAGGTACAATGTTTTTCAAGACCAAAATAAGAAGTCGTCCCAAGGTTGTAACAAAGATGATGAACCCCTTGACAGGGCGATGGGTAACCGTTAAAGAGAATAAGCGAAAGAAAAAAGACACAGTTTCTGCTGTTCCCTCCCAGCAACCGATCCCGACGCGACAGGTACCAGTCACAGTTTCTGCTGCTCCCTCCCAGCAACCGATCCCGAGGCAACAGGTACCAGTCACAGTTTCTGCTGCTCCCTTCCAGCAACCGATCCCGAGGCAACAGGTACCAGTCACAGTTTCTGCTGCTCCCTCACAGCAACCGATCCCGACGCGACATGTACCAGACACAGTTTCTGCTGCTTCCTCCCAGCAACCGATCCCGACAACACCATACATCGATGCAGAAGATGTCAGGGCCGTAAGTATGTATGAAGGATTTGCCTTTTATGAACTTTCTCTAGTAAACCGGTGACGGTTTTATTTTATTTTGTTTGTTTGTTTGGGTTTTTTTTTTTTTTTGTTATTATTAGTATTATGAGAGGTATGTCCATTCGCCTAATAACATCCTGAGCCTAAAGAAAGCAGAAAAGTAAATATATCTGTGATATGCAGTGTTTCTATGCAAACATTTATCTGCTCTTTGTGTGTTATTATGCAACTATAAAAAAAATCTGTCTAGATTCTGTTAAAGCAGAGACATATTTGCTGGATGCAGTGTCTGAGATAGCTGAACAGGTGACCTTTTTGCTGCTTGTCATCAGTCCCAAATTCTGTGACAACAACAAACGTACATAAGAAAAACCCTGTTTGTAGTCATGACATTATCCTGCCTATGTAAATCAACACCGATTTTTGTAATTTTAAATGAATGAAACAGATTAGTCATAGTGAAGGCAGACACTGATAAAAACTGTTGACATATAAGTTCTTAATTTCATTTATTCATTTGTGTCCAGGTACAGTAAAGAAGAATTCTGCAAAGCAACACCAGGAATCTGGGGTTGAAAAGCAAAGAACAGGTGATAATTCTTTGTTAACAGATTTGATAGGACATAATTTACAACTGTTCCGCTTTTGTAGCTAATTGTATTGTTAAGTGTAGTGATGTATAGGTCTCAGTTGACCATAGACATTGTCCTTTGAATGAGAAGTCATAGCCTTCTTCAGTACAATCAGATGTGCCAATCAACTTTGATGCCAGCAGTATTTATGTTGATGTGGAGTCACAACTAATATTTAATGTTATTATGCAGGATTCAGAACTCCGTGGACAGCAGCAGAAGTACTCGTTGTCCAGCAACACTTCAGTCAGGAGTTGTCTGGGCTGAAGCCAGTGACACGCAGCAGCATTGAGAGTTTTTTGACCCAACAAACAGTGGTCAAAAGGACTTGTACTGCAGTGGGAAATTATCTGTTAAGGAACAGGTAACTTCGACACTTAACACAATTAAGGGCATCTGTCAGCATGATCCACTAAAGCTAGAAGAAAAAGAGTATGTTTTTGTTGTCTCCAATATCAGCCTGTTTGGGGTGGGGGGAACAAACCACAAAAGTCCCACTAGACAAGACATCAAACACCGCAAGTAGGGTTAGATAAGACACACCTTGCGCAGAGCACTTGACACCATTGCCAGGCAGGCTGGAACTATAAGGGGAAGAGGAGAGTTGGGAGGCCTAAGCAGACTTGGAAAATATCAGTAGAGAGCAAGGCAGTGGACCACATAGGCCCCATTGAACTAAATAAATGGTGCACTTAGAATTTGTAATGATGGCTTGTGGTACTCATTTCTTCTTGTACAGCTTGAAATAGATAAATTTTGTTAATCTTACCTATAACTTCATGTTTCAGGAAGAAAAAACAGACCTAATGATCAGTAATGAATCAAAGCACCTTATTACCAACACTGATGACACTTGAGATGTTGGATTAAGTCTGATGAACGGCACTGTGTACTTTCAAGACATTTTCACTGCCATGTGTCATCTGTTTCACAGAGCTGACTGATAGGTGGGTTCTTTCTGGGTACTCCAACTTCTTTATCACCAACCACCTGTGTGATAATGTTCCATTATACAGCCCACCAAACTCAAGACATTCAAAAATTGCAATTTTTCCTTTTTAATAGCTGTCAGTTACATTGAGCTAAATGTATTCTTCATTATGTTTATGTCTTTGGAGAAGTAAACCATTTGCCCAGTGATGTGGTTTGAGCTTAATACAGAAAAAGGACATGTTGCATGATTATATTAAATGTGTAACAGGAAAAATGTGACACACTTGCTTTGTAGCGAATATGTTGCTATCCATGTGAATTTGACATGGTAGGGGTTTTTGGGTTGTGTGGCTGTTACGTAGGTTCAGATGCTATGAACTGACTATTTGATCTACACTGTTAATGTTGCTATTGTGGTTATGTAGTAACTGAATATATAAAAATGCAAAGAAGTTATAAATGTGGAAGATTATAAGTTTTTTTAATTGGTCTGTATGATTAAATTCTTTGCTGGCATGTGTTTGTGCAACAGCTTCTCCAGATTTCATCATAAATGAAAAAAAATTATTGTCATTTTGGTGATTTTTGGTATGATGAAAAATTGTTTCAAGTATTGGTTTATAGCTTGCCTTTCCAACTTGAGAATGAGGGAGGACCAATTTCATGCCTTGTCAAATAAAACTGAGTATACTGTATCATATAACCTATCATTTCTTGGCTTCATTTCACAGTTCTTTGTGCTCAGTGTCCTAGAATAAGCAGTTCTTATCTGATCCTTGGACTACTCCCTAGAAGTTTGAGGACATACTGTTGGGTTGTTGCCATATCTGAAGCTGATGATGGTTGAGGAAAGAACATATGTTTTAGTGTCTGGTCTTTACAGCAGCACTGAGTGTTTTGCCCGTCCTTGCACAAGCACTTTCAGGCAGCAATGTTCGGTTTATAGAAAAAAAGCTCGCATGAAGAATCACATGGGTTGTAACCCGAGTTCTTTTACAAGTTTCATGACATAGTAACCAAAGATGTATGTAATATAATAATCTTCAGTGAGGTACCTGAACACACTTTTTTTTTCTTTTTAAAGGTACCTGAACAAACTTGTAAGCACAAGCTACACAAAAACATACAGTAGGCTTATATAACAAATGACATGTATGCAAAATCTGAGATTGGCCAATGTACTAATATCCAGTATTGGGTAATGCCAATTCGTAGAAGGGTACAAGTGTCCTGGGAAGGGGCCATGTTCACTCATCTGGTACAATGGCATCTTCAACAGAAAAGGTAATTATCTTCCATCAACATGCCGAGGACTGTTCCAGCCATCGTATATCTAGAAACAGCTGTTGGTCGACTTTCGTGTCCTGTAAAAAAAAAGTATGTACCACTGCCGTCTGTCATAACCCTACCCAACCACCCCAACAATAAAAAAAAACCCACAAGGAAATAGTATCAGCCACCCAAGCTAAAAACATGCTGAAGTTCATATAGAGCCACAAAGGAACTGTTAGCTGAAGAACAGGCAGAAGCACAGTTATGGAGATCTTCAACTGTCACATTCTTATTAGAGAAGTATCTTCAGCAAGACCCCTACCCAAACTTCATGAACGTCAAAAATGCATTCCACATAGTGTGTCACGAGGGGCTACGGCATGTGATGCACAAGTTCAATATCGAAGAATGCCTCGTTCAAGTCTTCGAAGCACTATAGCAGAGTTCAACCAGCGCAGTGCTGCTGAATAACCGAATAAAACCTTACTATCGCACCACAGTAGGTCAAGATCCTATTGAACGGTGTACAGATCGAGGAGGTCAGCAGTGTCAAATACTTGGGAACCACGCTCTCCAAGGACGCAGCACTTCGTCAGATATCCACATAAGGATCACAACAGCAATGGCGGCGATAGCTACGCTGGATAATATATGGCATAGAAATAAGAGAAGGTTCATTACATAGTACAAGTTGTACAAAGCCCCGGTGATGCCGATCCTGCTGTAGGATGCGACATGTGGACTTCTGTCGACGAGACTGATTCAAATCATAGGATAATGTTCACACAGGTAGGAATAGACACAGACAGAGAAGGACACAAAGAGAAGCTTGTATTTACTAGACCTGCCAAACTGTCGCAGATAATTTAACTCAAGGACTGGAGGACAGTGTCGCTAAACTCAAACTTAAGGTTGGTTGACCAGATGGGTACACAGTAAAACTTCAGCCTGTCTAGCCTACCTCCTGTGGAGAATTTTCTCATTACACTATGTTTAGAACTACTGCAAAGTTCTTTGAGTCGTTGAATGCCAAAATGGATTCTTTGTATTCCATATCCTAATGCTTACAGAATAGTCAATATTCCTCTGTGCATCATATTCTTTGCATGTCTGAAAAATGATACTTTTCAATTCCTTTACCTTACAGATTACAATCGTCACTTTTTGTACAAACAATCAGTTACTTTAGAATTAGTTTAAGTTTTGCATGCAACCTAATCGGAATGTGTGCACACAGACATACATATGTCCGCAAGCACAGTCATACAGATACATTTTAATGTGCGTGCTTTTTTTTCTCGGTTGTCATCAAACATTCGCTTACAGTTTTCATAAAAATTGAATTAATCTAAGACTGCAATCCTCAACAAATCTCGTTGACGGATGACATTTTTTTTGGGGGGGGGGGGGGGGAGAGTGGGTTTGCTGGAAGCAGCAGCTGCTTCAATGTGCCATTATGTAACGTAAACCTCTTCTTGAATGTTTTCTAAGGACTACAAAAATACGGATTTCAAAACTCGTCCACACATCAAGTGTGAAACGTGAGAGCCTATTATTTTTCCCCAAGCAGTACCCATAGGTCATATCCCAGGGTCTGTGCTGACGTTCGTGTTTAAGTAAAAGGTAGAGGTCCTCCCCTAACCTTTTGAGGTTGTTGGGGGGGGGAGGTGTTAGAGACCTCACTTTTCTCGGGGCCAGCAGGGCGATGCCCATCTCCTTTCGCTGCCTTACATTCCCGAACCCTCTATGGAGTCAGGTACCCGTTTCCCCAACTGGGTCGACTAGTGGAAGTTGCTGCGCTAATCGGGAACTCAACCACCGCGCTTTTAGTTCGAATCACCAGCTCTCCAACCACTCGGCTATCCACTTCCTGTGTTCATTGTGCGATCTGAGTTTAACGGCAAGCTCCTTAAGAACTTGGTGTGTCCACTCCCTTGCTTTTCTCCAGCTTTGCTGCGCTGTCAACAGTAACAGGAGCTCTGAGCTCATCAACATGGTCCTGAAATGTAAGGAGACTGAGTATCAGAAATTAATGTAGGTCAACGCTGGTTCAGTCAAGACTATTTGGTGGTGCGTGTGGATCCGAGGAGCTCCAACCAATTTTCGCCGAGGTAGTAAAAGGATCATCAGCTATTGATTGCTTGCCATGTGTTATATTTCTCTTTCACCCTCTTGTTCTTTCTCTACTACTCGACTTTTTCTTTCTTTTTTCTTTCTTTCTTTTCTTCTTCCATCATTTTCTCCTCCCAAGGCTGCGCGAACGTACACCGCAAAGCTTGTCGTTTCCTTCTGTTTTCCGGTATATTTAAAAAAAAAAGTTGTTCTCTTCCTTCTGTCGTTCTGGCCTTGCATCTCTTGTTCGTTCCCTCTAGCGGCAAGGTAAGGTATATGGTCGAAAATCGAAAGTCTCACCACTCCTGGCAGACGCATGCGCATAGGATCTGACGTCACCGCTGTGCTTTCGAGCTGTGCCCACTGTGTGGTGACGACCACGTCCAGAAATATGTCAAGCTCGATTTCTTGCCATGGCACCCGCCTCAGGACCATCAAGAACGTCTGATCGGAACCAAATAGCACATTTACGTGTCTGAAAATGTGCACCTACAGGCAGGGGATGTAGATGCACTCACTGTTCTGAACCATAGCAGTCTCTGGAGGAAGTGTGGTCATGGGCCTCGTTGTTGAAAACTACTTGCTTCCTTCTTTTTTTTTTTTTTTTTTTTTTTTGTCGTGTACCGTCGCTGTCCATCGCTGGTCCACAACTGAAGCCTTAACTATTGACCAGAAATTGCAGCTGAAACAGGCGATTCAGTCATGATAGAAAGTGTGTCTTATCGGCTTTGGGTTACAAGATACCAAGTGGGACAAGCAAAGAAACCGAATTAGGATATTCCTTTTTCTCCCATCCCACCGCTTCCCTGTATTGCTTGACATTAACAGAGACAGAGAGAGAGACAGAGATAGAGTATGGATTGCTTAATGTCCTTATGCCCTCCATTCACTTACTTTGTAAACTTGCTGCGTGGGCATCAAGAGTAACTTTATTTTTAAAATTATTCATGATAAAAGCGTATTACATTTTCAAATAAAAATCTCGATGATAAATTTGTTAATACTGGCAGGAAGTGTCTCCTATTTTCCTCTAAATCCCGCCCCGAGTGATTTTCTCTTTTTGTTTTTGTTCAGATTGTTCAATGGAGTAGCGTTAGTGTTACATGGCTGCGACATATCAGAGAGCGATATCTAAGCTCTCTGGACATATATCCATTGGGATCACAAGAATAAGTGGATCTGCTGTTGCGGCTTTGTTCTAATTACGAAGCTCAGGTGATTGTAATGTGTCAACACTCACATTACTTTTACCAGCATTTAACTCTTTGCGATAGAAACCCCAGAAAGTTGTTATTTTGTGAAGAGGATATTAGATTAGGTAAAGCATGCTATCCTTTGCATTTTGTGACAAATGAAATTTTTATGCTTATTCCGTGATGAGTATCTTATAAAATTGGCTTTATGTTGTTATGATTATTGAAGGCAGAGCTATTTTCTCCCTTCCAGAATGGCATCTTGAAACAAAATTTATATTTTCCTACGTTTTATTTCTTATCCTAAGACATAGCTATAGACATCATCATATAGACATTAAAAAGATACTTATTGCTTATCGTTCACGAAAAAGTTTTTCTTTTTAATTTGTTAATACTTTGAAGGTCAACAACTCCTCCAGATCGCAAAAAGATTTCCAGGTTACAGAGTGGAGAGAAATCTCATCTCTAGGTACAACTCACATAGTCAACTTCTTTTCCTCTGGACATTTATTCTGATCAACGTTAGGACGCCAAACATGTAAATTTTCAGTGTCTCCTTTTCAAAAACTTTTACATGCATTCCATCGTATCGATTTCCAGAAAACGTTTTGTTGGGAAGGACGTCTGGATTTCGAACTAATCCCAAGATGCTTTAGTCTTCATATTCACCGGTTTTGTGTTGCAGGCAGCCCTTTGCATTTATATTGGGCGATGAACTCTTGAGTCCATTGCACCCTTGAACCTTCCTGCATCCATTCTTTTACTCCAATCATTGCCAGATTTAACGGATTGATGATATTCCCTAATGTGATGCATGGGAATTATATCATATTTCTTATGTCGATACAATGACTTGAAGAGAAACCAGACTGCAACATTGGTTTTTTTTATGATCAGGTTAAGTTCATTTTAAAATAATAATCCCCAAAGTATATAATTATGTTTATTTTTAAAGAGTAAGTCTTCAAATATCGGCATTCTCACCAGGCGCTAGGAAAGCAGAATTTTTTTCCTCTTATACTCAGGGTTGTCCATGGGACATATTTTTCTATCCCGTCCCATCCCATCCCATGGCAATTTATGCCTGTCCCATCCCGTCCCATCCCACGGGATGTTTCCCATGGGATTCCCATGGTATTAACGATCCTATGGACAACACTGAAAACCACTTTTCGGCTTTTGTTCTATAATTCCTGCTACTTCACATACAATAGATGATTCAGAGGAAAGATTTAAATCCTTGATGAATGAAATAACAGTAAATTTATTTTGCAATATCAAGTATCGACTACCATGGGAAATACAAATGTGTGCTGTCCCATCCCATCCCATCCCATGGGACGTTTCCCATGGGATTCCCATGGGATTCCCATTCCTATGGACAACACTGCTTATACTAGAGAGCTCCGTAGCGTATAACTAGGATTTGTAACAGCAAGTCAGAAAAAGAAAAAAAGATTTCTCAGATTGTCGTGTTCAAGTAGCAGTTTTTTTTTTTGCCCAGAAAATGAAACGGTTGAATTTGGAATACAGCACTACAGATTTAAATTTTATTTTTGCACGACCAAGATAGATCGCACTCTCTGCGCAGACTAATGATGATAAATGAAAGATAACAGCCAGTGGACAGTGAGGTACGTATAGATACACTGAACAACACAAAGATGAGGTACAAGAGAAGGTAGAAGGTAAGGCAATGGATGAAGGGATGTAGATGCTATAAACAGTGTAAAGATGGAGTCGTTACATGACTGTTAGTATGACCGACAGTATTGTCAGGGAGTTAGGAATAGTAATTCAGGGATAGTACTCTGTGAACAGATATGTTTTCACAGAGCGTGTGAATGTAGCCTTGTAGTCCGAGTGGTGAATGTGATGAGGAAGAGAGTTCCACTGCTTAGCAGCTCAGAGGGAGAACATCCATTGTCCGTATGTGACTGTCTGTGGGAGGGAGGATAGAATGCAGCAGTCTGATGAGGAGTGAAGGTTTCAGGCAGGAGTGCGGACAGACAAGATTTCGATAAAATAGAGGAGGAGCCTTCAAAGAATAAAGTTGAGAGCTTGTGTGTGTGTGCGTGCTTGCATGCGTGCAAGCCTTCTTCGGAACTAGGAAAATAATAGACAATTTCCAAGCAGCACAGATTGAGAGTGAATCCATAGAGCTTTTAAATAGGTGTTGGAAAATACCTCCATGTTGGTGCGTGCAGAAATGTAATGTCCTGCAAAAAATACTATCTGGACCTGGAGTCTTGCGAATCTTTACTCTCTAAAATAGCTCCACAACTTGTTCTTGATCAATCTCAAGCCTCTATAGAGGATGTAAAGATTTGAGCACGTCTTTAATTTTCACGAAGAAGTCTCGTGTCTCGAAACGAACAAAGAAAACATTAAAAGCATCATGCAGGGCCGTACTGACAACGCCTGAGATGGAGAATTTGACTTTAGAGCCCTTAACCCGATCCTCAACATTGGCAATGTTCTTGAGTCCCTGCCAAGCTGCTCGGGTGTTGCCTGTACCATACTGAGACTATTTTATTTTTATATTTCACCTTGGCCTGACGGATAGCATTATTGTCTTCTTTACCAGATTTTTGTCATGGGCAGAATCCTCCAAGAGAACAGATTTCAACAAAGATCCCTGTGTTGTCGGGAGTTGTGTACCCACGCCTTAATCTCATCAGTATTGCCATCAAAAAAGTATAGAAAATCAAAAGAAAACTACCAAATGCTAAACTGAGAACAATATCGCTGAGTTATTTTCTCTCCGGAAAAGTATGTGACAGTTGATCAAAGGCAAAGGATTCTACAAGCAAGAAAGTAGCCATTACTTACATCCACTTTTACAGAAAGTAATCAGCAGGGCTTCTACTTGTTTGTTTTTGTTGTTTTGTTGTTGTCTTTTTTTTTTTTTTTCTTCGATTGCCTAAAACAGTGTTGTTTGGTGGCACGAAACTTTGTTAGTCGAGGGCGTAAAAAACTTTGCTGCTCGATTGCTTGACCTCTGTGGAAGGACTGATACCCAATCTCCTGAGTGTGTTTTCCAGATCCCTAAAGCGTAGCTATTGTTGAAGTTTGCATGAAATAAACACTTGTATCCTGCCTTTCTTCAGCTCCTAATGTTGCCATTCTATCAGAAATTCATTGCCTTCGGTACCACAGGATGAGGGTATCCAGTACAGTACTGTTTTCAGACGATTGGTGTTTTTCAGTGCTGCTGTCGACTTATGGAGCTGCTTATTGTGAGCGGCTTGTAAGTCTGGTAGGAACTCCACTTGTGAGTCTGTGATCGCTTTTCTGTAGACAGTTTATTGCGTAATCAGGGCTTCAACAACTTTAGCTCTGTAGTGGGTGCAGTTAAATCCTGTTGGAATGGCCATCGTCTGCCTGTGTCCATCAGGGTACTGGATGTCTACCCCAGCTCCTTTGGTGCCGCTTCGTTGAAGTTTCACCAGAAGTCTGTTACAAACAAGGGATAAACTTTTGAGGGGATGTTTCTACTCCTCTCACTCTTACCTAAATCACTCATATCCTCCCACCCCCACCCCCCACCCCCGACACACACCCCACACACATTGTTATTTCTTCTAGCTCAAGCGTACTAAGTAAACTTTAACAAATCGAGCTAATCTAATGAGGGTCTTTTTATTTTTTCGATAATAACTAATGGAACTTTAAACATGTCTGTCATATGCCCGATTGGTTATAATGTGCTGTGATGATGTCTGTGTAGGTGTTTAAATAGGAGGTAATGCCCAGCAATAGCAATTTAAATATGAAAATAGAAATAATTTGCTAGTCAGTAGAATGTATATGCAAGGGAGAATATATACTGTACCCGAAGCTGGTGGAAATTTCTAGAAAATATGAGTGAATATGTACTCACCAAAATGAGATTGTTGGTGATTCGGAGAATTGACCGTCGAACGTGCGAGCGCGCGGGTACGAACCTAGCCGTAACCTCTTCTGATTGATGTAATGTGTTTATTACTGATTTTTTGTGAAACATTAGTTAGGTATGAAAAGGAATAATACAATTTATGGAAAATCCGTGTAGAATTGTTTTATTGTCATACACGAATACGAGAATAATTTTTTGTGTGGCTTTGAGTGTAGCACATTCAGCTTTAAAATTGAATTTGAAAGAGCACTTATTAATTTAAGTTAATAGCTTATAGTCAATAAAATAAATCAAAAAGAGGTAAGCATAAAGTGCAAGAAACAAGATTTTGTTGATATGTCGGATGTTGATGTGAAGGCTGTTGATGTATAATCTGTTGATATGTATGTCTCCATGAAGGATAAAAAGTTTTGGTGCAGATGCCGAAGGAGTTTTGCTCTCAACTGATATGGACTGGCTTCCGTTTGCCGAAGATGTGAAGGATGTTCCAAAGAATGCTACCTGAGTATTTTAGGCCCGTCTGGAAGCTGTGGTGGGGGGAGAGATGTTAGATCAGCCTCGTCCTTCGGGGGAAAAAATTGTAAAATTACTTTGAACAAACTGCACCATATCTTATCATGTAGCGTCTGGATTTTTGACAAAGAAAAAGACTGTGTAGACATATTTCCGAGTTTTCCTGGAAGGGTGGGAGGGGGCAGTTCACTGATTTTAAAAATAATATTATTTCACTGGAACGACTGCAACACACATTTCTTTATGTAGCTTCTCTAAAACATTGAGAGAAGAGTATCTTCTCTATCACCTAGCGACACTTTTTTTCTATTTCAACGATGAGCGGGATCAGCATGTATTTTCTACCTGATGTAGTCACAGGCTCCAGAGATATAATTTTTCTCTACAGAACTCTACAGGCTCTAATTTCATTTTATTTCACTAGGGCTTCTAGAGGTTGCAATGATACTCATCGTGTGTAGAAAGCCAGACTCCTGTTGTTGTTATTGTTTACTCATAACTTTATGGACCAGTTGTGGTTGTCATCAGTTACTACACCTAACGTCGATCTTCGTCATTTAATGGTATCCTGATCTCTTGTAGAAATATTACTTCTGCGGGATTTTTTTCCACATTAATGCAAAACCTCTGCCACATTCATTAGTGTTTCGGTTTGCTTCACATCACTATTTTTGGTCTATACTTTCGTGATACGTTTCAGACATAATAATGTTTTCATCTCGCTGCCCTAGGAACTGTTACATTCATGATATCATTACATTGTTCCTTTTGTTGCATACCTTTTGAGCTGATTTAGAGACGGAAAATTATTAATATCATCAAACTTCTATTTTTTTATTATACCTTTAAAGGGCTACAAGAGAGCTCAGCTAAAATAGAGCATAAAGTATTATAAAACATATTTCGGTGGCATTCTATGACGAAGAGACATGATAAATATTATATTAATTTTTTTCTTAATCAAACGTGAAGAAAATAAGTGACAAAGGGTAGTATTTCTAAAAATTAGGGTCGTCTGAGTGATCTAAAACAGACCAGGACACACTATGCTGTTGCTTAATGTTCTCTTTGGCACTCAGATGAAGTCATTTCATAAAGATAACTGCTACAAACTCCATTGGATTAACTTTGTTCAGAGATATTTTATATCTGTATAAACAGATATCTGCTTTGTTCAAACTTGTCGTGCGAACTTCGCCCCCACACCGTACTCAAGAATGCGCTCAAAATATTTCAAAATCCATTGTTATCCAGTCACTTATACAATACACTTATACAATTATACACTTATACAGTCTTGGACGAGCTGTTAAGACCAGCGACTGTTGGTAAAAGATCAAGCACCAGATACATGTATACAACATGGACTCTTTCTACACGGTCTGGTCTACAAGTAACATCATGACAAATTCACAAACACATCATCAGTCGTCTCCTTATTCAGCACAATGCTGACAACAACTGACAGTGTGAGGGCACATTGATGTGCGTGCTGGAAACGTAAGAGTTATAAATATAACTGATGTAAATTTTCACTTCAGCTAACAGTCTTAACACACAGTAGCTTTTAACAATAAAAATGTTAGTAACTTACTTTGTTTACCTATTTATCATTGGGCGCATTCAGATTTGTGAACACGAGCTCAGAATGTTTTTGATTTTCGGGAAACTGGCGGCTATGTTCAGCCCAAGTAAGGGAAGTCACGTTGCGGGTGATGCTGTCAACCTTTCAAGCCTCCTTACACCGAACCTTTTGTCTTCTATCGTCGAGTATCGACTTACTGTATGGTGTCTATACCTTGATATGTAGTTTAACGGAAAGCAAGACTTGTCTTCATACAATTCTTTGAAGTGAAAGTTTATCTGTGAACCTGATGGGCTAAAACACTCCAGTGTTAGATGCCCTTTAACGAAAGGGAAACATAAGCCAAATCACATATAACGTATAACTGTCGCATAAGTTTTCTTAAATGAGTGAGTGTTTCCTTTCGTGGAAATTTGTACCATACATCCAAAGTTTCGTGAGAGAGAATAGCACAGTTTAAGGCTACAGAAGAAACAAACCATATATCTGATGATTAGTTTCTACAAAAGGAGAAATAAGTGATGGCTACTTTCTTGCTTGTGGAATCCTTTGTCTTTGATCATATGCCACACACTTTCCAAAAATATCATTCAACGACACTTTTTGAATTTAGCATTCGATAGTTTTCATTTGATCTTCTGTGTTTTTATGGGCCTCACTGTCTTAAAAGAGTTTTGTATCGTATTCTTTAATGAAAATGTTTATTGCGCATAGACAGGATCTGAATAGACAAAACCGGTTTAGCTTAAAAATAGCTGCTTCCGGGAAATTGTGTCAGACATGGAATACTTTTTGCACGAGAGGTATAGAGTTCTAAAGTACATGATCTGCATTCATTTTTCTGTTGGTGTTTTCTGTAGCAGGCAGTCAAAAGAGAGACCCGAGTGAGAACGAGGCTGAATCGAACTGTCAGGACAGCTTTCGTGCTCCTCTACTGTTGCCTGATGTACATTGTACATGATTAACTGCAGTTGCCTGTGCTGACCAGTAACCGAACTTTAGTGTCTGCTATGTTTACATGAAAATTACATTTACTTCTTATCGAAACATGGTAACCAATGCGCCGCTGTTTTAATTTAACTGACTTTGTTGTACAAGGAACTTATTCTGATTTAACGGTTTTCAGCGCCAACATCTTAGGTTCTGTATCTACTGTTTGATATACAACTACGGACGTTGAAGCTGATGAGCTCCCATCATCCTTTTGAAAATTTATAATAGTGTGCGGTAGATGTTAGAAGAAAGGATTCAATACACACACACACTGTGGCTGATCATGCAATATGCGATCTTTCCTGTTTGTGGAGGACATCTGCAAGTCTCTGTTAACTTTTATCTGTAGTCGTCTGTTTTTAATGATGTTGTGAGCATTGTCCTTAGAAACGTTTTGTTGAGCGCATAACTCAGTGTGGGATAATGCTGTGCTCCCAACTCTATCGTTTTATTTACATCTTTGTGTGTGTGTGCACTGTAGTTATTATTGTTGTTTTAAATTTGTGTGTTTAACGTACACATATTTCTGACTTACTATTACCAGAAATGCAAGAGCAGTAGTAGCCCATCGTTTTAAATTTAAGTTTCATCATGGATGTGTAGAGATAGACTGCTGTCTGTCTGTCGAGACCAACGCTTAGCCTCTTGCGAAGTTCTCCGTTGCTAGTCTCGGCGAGCCTAAACAATGAATGTAACTAAACCGGAAGCGTTGTACACTTCTGCCTCGTTTCAGTAGTTAACTGGAAAAAAAAATCGTCTGCCAGCAGTCCAGCAATACAAGTTCGTGGTTTTATTGACTACAACTTCCTTCAAAACTATAGTGAGTTACCTGCCCAGTGGCGTGGGACTAGCGAGGGTTAGACACCAAATGACACCACGAGACAGTCACAGAGTGAACCGTGACACACACATTACAGACGACACACTTTGCACTCACCGTCACTCACAGTGCACACACTTCACATTCACCTTTTCATAGTAGTTCACACTCGCCGTTACTCACAGTGCACACAGTTCACACTAACTTTTATTCACAATACCCACAGCGGTTCACGCCCAACTTTATTTACAGTATTCACAGTTCACATTAGCCTTCGTTCACAACATTTGGAGCAACACGTGAGGCCTGATGCGTTACTGCATCAAGTCTGTCATGGAATATGTTGTCTTCATCATCAAGCGCACGTTTGCCGAGATAAAATCATTTGTCTAATCTTAATATTTTCTTTCATCATTCAACACGCGTGTGTATATATATATCGCATGGTGATTCCGTGTGCTGAATATACAAGGCAACGATGGCGATCTCTTAAAATTCACAGTACAAAAAACAAGACTTAAGCGTTTTGTTTGTACATGATTGGCGTACTAAACCTGTACACATCTTTTTTTCTCTCTCAATAAAATAGCATCTGGTTTAAGGCATTCTGTGACAAATCTCAGAGCAGGCAGTCCAGGCGGACACAACTAGATAACAACAATTAGCAGCGGTAGCACAGAATAAAGTGGTTACAGTAGTCAGAATAATAAGCATCATTATACTTGGTAGGATTCTAAAGACTTCTCTATGACGATGATGATGTTGATGATGCACACAGAACAAAAGTCTTCTGTCCCTGCGCTTCAAGGGGCGAACCGCTATAAAATCGCTTACGGTTATTACCGGGAATCCTTCGGGTATGGCGGATAGCCACTGTCCCGTTTCTACAGCTTGAGAATTATTAGTATCGTCTCCTGACTTCTGTATGTTAGTGGGAGGGGGATCTTTTTAAAACTGGCTTTGAACACGTCTTGAAGCTGTCCGTTTATTCCAGTAACATAAAGTTTTCGTAGAGCACTAGGAAGTCGTTTCGCTGGTAGCGGTGTCCACGGCCCACACACTCAGCCTCCTCTTTGTCCCTCGGATTACTTTCGGGCTCAAACTTACCGCGAAATCCGCGAAGTGATTCCCGCCGAAGGAAGGAGCGGTGGTTGGTCGGGTCGTGCCAAGGGTCGTCCAGCCGCGCGACGCGTCGGCGCCGCTCGCAGCACACCCAAAGGAAGGCGCGGCGGAACTGTCGTGAGACGAAGTTGTAAACGAAAGGGTTGATGGCGTGGTTGGAATACAGCAGGATGCGGGTCATGTAAATGAGGTTGAGGTAGGCCTCGAAGTTCATTTCCGCCAGCGTCGAGGGGTCCGCGAACATGGACCACAGCGCCACCGCGCGGTACGGCGTGTGGCAAATGAAGAAGACGAGGACCACGGTGACGATGATTTGGATCATCTGGCGTTTGAGGATGACGATCTCGCGCGGGTAAGATTGTAGTTTTTTCTGCTCGCGCTTGAAGAGCGCGATGAGGCGCCGGCACACCTGGGTGTACAGCACGAAGATGACCAGCAGCGGGAGGACCAAGAAGAGGCTGGTGGTCAGCACGATGTAGGCCTTGTGCCAGGCCAGCACGATGGCGTCTTGCACACTGGCACCGTGGTGTCATCCAGGAAAGTGTCGGTGGTGAACCTGGTGATGAAGACGAGAGGGAGGGCTGCGGTGCTGGCCGTCACCCAGATCAGGGAGCTGGTCTTGACCACGAAACGACGGCTGGCAGGTTGCTGTGCCATGGTGTGGCAGGCCACTCGGTACCGTTCCACGCTGATGGCCAGATGGTCAAGGCAGACGCGTTGCCCACCGTGTTTTCCAGGAAGGTAATCATCTTGCCTATTTTGTTAACAAGGAAAAACACACCCACACGCACACACACACAATATAAACTCACAATCGTACAGCGGAAATTCAAACTTGGTCAATAATAAATTAAAGTACTTTTCCGGCAAATGTCACGATCCAATTTATTAACAGCAATAAACCAACCACGAAGTTTGTTCCGTTTTTTTCTGTCTTAGCTACCATTTCACCTTTTTTATGAAGTCGACAATCTATTTTCTAATATAACAGATGCAATAAAGCTGAAAAATTGACAAATACAACGGACATATTTATTTCCGTCTGCTCGTAAGTGAACTAATTTTTTTCCTGATGAAGCAGTTTTGGCCAATTTGCTGTGCAAATTTCTGCCTTTTTAATGAAAATTTCGTGAATCTCTAATATTGTTCTGGCTCTTAGCTCTCACGTTTTCTGTAAAGTAAGCAATTTCGCAAGTGAAGTTTTAACAAGGATGATTAGGAAACACTTTACAGATGATTTTTAATCCATAGCTCGCTTGGGCAACAGCATTTAAATTCGAAAATCTGCCTTTTTGTTTAATTTTTTTTAGTTCAAGTGCCCTTTGCTGCTTTGTGCACAGCCAGCCAATGCTACACACACAATTTTACAAAAATTGCATCTACTGTTCTAAGCTATACTTTAATTACAAATTTGTCTCACGACAGACGCTATGTAACAGCCTTGTACACAACGATGTTTTTCTCCTACCCTGTGACCAAAATAGATTCTCGTGGCCTTATACCCTCACTTCAATTTTTGCCTGTCTGCAAATTAATGGTCATAAATATATTTACTGGCGCTGTTTGGGTTTTATTACTTGCAGACAGTAATGAGATTTACCCACGTATTTTTATTTATTTCCATGTTCATGCCTTTTCTATTTTCATCAAAAACAGAGCTCCAGACAGCTCTGAACCTGAGCTGTCCACTTCTGGCGGGGCTGTTGTTAATGCCAGAAATCACTTTCGCTAAAGGCGTGCACTTGATGTCTTCACTTTCTGTCTGAGTACCTCGGGGCATGTTTCTTCCTTGGGGGCAATAACGGTGAGTAGGAATCAAATTGGAAATCCTTGTGAGATTAAAGACCCAATATGGGTCTTCTTTGTCTCGGAGTGAATTTGTGTACTAGGCTGATTATTAAACTATTCGAAACTATTATTTGAGAGGTTTACGTGTAAATATTCTAAGAAGAATAAGACAGAAAAAAAGGAAACGCACGCACACACACACACTTACTTTCTAGCATTGAATACAATGACCCCTGCTAAAAAAGGAGCCTTACTATGCTAAAAATAAATTGTTTGAAAGAAGCTTGTTTCTCCTCAAAACCTTCAAAGGATTCTTTGATATCGTAAGAGTATTGATGCCTTATGATCGGCGTGCCCGTCTGAGACATGGCCATTAGTTCAGCTCTACACCTAGTGCGTGTATATATATATATGTGTGTGTACTTTTGCGTGCGTGTGTTTGTTTTACTCTGTTCGCTCAATGAAAACTCATACTTACACATGAAGCCCCCAAGATACCATGCCTCTTTAGCGTACATGTCCATGACCGCCGTGGGACCGCTGATGAGGAGAACGAGCAGGTCGGCGATGCAGAGGTTGAGGAAGAGAAAGTTTATCGACGTTCTCATCGTTCGACAGCGAAGCACGACGACCGTAACAGCCGTGTTGCCGAAGAGGCCGACGCCAAAGATGACAATGTAGAACAAGGTCCAGACACCAAGCAAGTAGCCAGGTGGCTCTGGCATCTGTCCGAGGCCAGTCCCGTTGCTAAGGTAGCGCTCTAACCAGAGGGTAAAGTTGACTCGGTACTCTTCCATCGTCTGCTAAAGTATCTACGCACGGCACCTGCGGAAAATGTGATAAGAAATTATCTTTTAAAAACAGGAGGGTATTTATAATTCGATAAGATGACATTCATATCATCATTAACATCTATTTACCTGCTAAAATATTGTTTAAAAGCTGTAATAGATCATCTTTTGCTCCAGAATGTGTGTCTAAGAGAGATAAAGACGCTGTGTACAGTTTACAACTAATATTTATGTCACTGATAGTATAACCATCGTAAGATGGGTAATGAACTGACAGTTAGTCACACTGTAAACGAGCTACTTGTCTTTATCGGCACAACTCGTGTGTTTAAGGAGATTCTCCTAGTCGAAGAATACTTTTTGGTTGAGTGCAACAACATGGGATACAACTGCTGCTGGAGTGGGAGATGACTCTTCACGCAAGAAACAACAGAAAGTCTTCAGAATAATTTTTTTTTTAAATCCATTAGATTTCGTTTCCCGAAGCAGACGATTCCTAACGCAGTGACATAAGAGAGGTGTCAAACATGCAAAAGATTTTTTCTCCTTTTCTTTAACTCCGTAAAGTAATGAGAGAGAGATGGACAACGAAAATAACAGTAATCTAGCTGTGAATCGATGATTCTTACCACAACAGTCTACATAATCGTCAGAAAAAGTCAAAAGTAAGTTTAATGACATTTGAACATAGTTCACTCTAATCAGTCCCTGTATGAACTCTCATTAGCATCTAGCTTTAAGAAATGTTTAATATGGGCTCCATGGATTAATGTCTCTTATTTACGTGGCTAGAGCGTAGTTAAAAGCAAAGACCGTAGATTAGAAAGATGCTTCACAAACGGTGACCTGTTTAAAAAGCGAGGCAGTCATTAGCACTCACACCAGGGGGATAATTTCAAACACGGTAAGAAAATAATTAGAAATCCGATGATGACTGCAGTTGAATGATAATATTTTTTTGTGCTACTCTATTTCATCTCGCATGTGTGTTTCAACACTAATGTGTCAAAACTGGAAGAATTGTGATTTTAATCAGACTTACACATGTTCTTTAATCTCTCCACAAAAGCTAATTTGGGTGTTGTCACTTGCTCTATTTCATTTATTTACTACGTTTATTTATTTACCTTTAATGAATTATTTTTAATGTATATAATATATGTATGCAATATAATGTAAAATCCATTAATATGTATGTAATAATTATGACACCTTCCATTCACATAAGGAAATTTAAATGTGGTTACATTTACACACATGAAAAAATTTATTACCAAACATAAAACAATTTACTATAATACAACACTAACATACACTAAAGAGAAAATGGAAAATAATGAAGAAAAGGAAAATTAAAAAAAACCACTAACATACATAGAGAATAACAAATTATATTGACAACCAAAAATATTCACAGGCACAAAAGCTTACAATGCATTAAAACATTCACCTGCGTCCTCTAAAACATCAAGACCCAGCACATTGGGAGGAAGAGAAAAAGCTAGAGAAAAAATATGGCCTTTTCAACCCAGAAATGGACCTGAATTTTGAAGCCATTTTCTTGAGCATATGAAAGTAATAAATACAGTAAAGGGCATAAATCCTTATATCTCCTTACATCTCAAATACACATTTAGCACAAAGAATTTTTAATCCCAGCCAGACAATCTCATGTGGATTCTTTCACAAAACACTTGCTTGCAAAAGCAGACTTTTTCTGTTCTTTAGTCACAGCAGCCACATGGTCAGTAAAACTCCAGACTTAGCAATGCATGTTCATTTACTTGTCACCAAGAAATGGTTTTAAGTGGAGATACCTCCTAGATTCCCGGTTTTCAAACTATGGTACGCGAAGGTATCACGGGTGGTACGCGAGCACTAAATAAATCACTGTGACCAAATCATATACTAAATGCCGGCGAATTTAAGTCCTAGACTAATAAATGTATTCGTAAGGGGCAGGGTTGGGAGGTGGTACTCGGTCAATTCGGATTTTCAAAGTGGTACTTGTTTGGAAAAGTTTGAAATTCCGGGTCATACAGGGTTCAGTTTTATCGATTTTCTGTTCTTACCTGCTGGCTGATTTGCAAATGATCGTGTTTTCTTTCAACATGAAGTTTAGACGTAAATTGAGAAAGAACCATTTTGATCCAAGAGCAAGATCTGTCAAGTGAGCAGATAAATAGCTGCTTCATCTTACCTTTACACTGCATCGTTAATTTTCCTGCACTTTATCCATGTGTAGAATGTATTCCCTATTGTTTGTGAATGTTTTCTCCAACTTTTTAATAACATGAAACCACTGTATGCTCGGCATTGTGAGACCACCTTTCAGTAAAGTATACTGTTTCAAGATCAGAAACTGTTCTGTACTGTGCACTCAAAAGTTTATCGGTGAGTTTGCCTTGACAACCGCTGCAAACTTTCACCCGCAGATCGTAAGCTATACAACCTGCAATGTAAAAGAGGACATTGAATTCTGCCAGCTGCACTTGAAAGCCTGGTACAGAAGAAATGTGTTGTGATATCAGCTCCACTGTAATCACTGCACAAGCAGGAAGTAGCCTAAACTATCGAACATTTTACATCTTCAGCAGATTTCACCTGATCCACTGGACCCAGTATTTGCACCTACGGGTAAGGAGCATTCCACTCTAAGAGTTCTTCAATGCACCACATGCATGAAGACAAAAACCAAGCAAGCATGGTGAACTGTGAAACAACTGTTGTAGCTTGCCAACTAATAACAACCCTTCCTTTAACCTCCTTCCAGCGTTTCTTCTTACCTTTTTAAAATTTCTAGTTACAAAACAGCACAACAGTAATGATCGACGAGACAGTGGTTGAAAACCAATATTTCGAAGAATTTTTCATGTTAATTACGCTTCGCAGATTCCAAGTAGTCGAAATTATATATATACATATATTGTTTAGCTCATTTGGCTATCTTTAACAGGTGCATACGGGTTATTGAAGACATAGCTTCTATCATGTGACAATGAAAAGTCTACGTAGGAATTCTGGTAATAATTTATCTTTTTTATGCATAGATGTCTGCCAGCTGGATATGTTTTTTAGAGGAAGGAAGAATGAGAAACAACTAGACTCGCACAAGGAGAATATCCTGGCCGCAAGCTGTCGAGCTATGGCCAAAGATTCACAGTTCCATTTTACTATACGTCGATTGCCAAAGACGACATTTTCTTAGTTTTCTGTTCGAGACGATTTCCCAGAAGACAAAACTTCCGAGTCTACGAAGTGTTTGCGAATATCCGTCTTCTTACTTTCAGTATAAACGTGTTCCTTATGTCATGACCAATTTTAAGATGCTGAAGATTTACTGCCCCTCTCCTTATTCCCCTTCTTACCTCTGTCGATCTCTCATCTTTTTTTGCTCTCATCTTTGAAAGTCTGGGTAAAAAGAGGGAGAGAGAGAATGTTCATGTGTTTCTTCAGACTATAAGTTCATAATCGCTTTCTGATTTCAGACTAGTACGATAAGTGGTCTGGATCCGACATTTGTTAAAAGGCCAGCTAACATTTATCTGCTCTGCGAATTAATACAACTAGGAAGTTTTACATTCCTTCCAAAGCATGAAGGAGTTATAACATGCTGACTGGTTTTTTTTTAAACTGTGTACTTAGGGTTGTTTATTTTCAAAGTTTCTTAGTTTGAAAGTTTTCTGATGGCTAGGAATAGAAGCAAATTATTATCTAAGTTATGGTGTCCATGGATTTAACGCCCACCCGCAAAGAAAGCTAAAACTGAAACTGAAACTGAAAATGAGGTCGACGGGGAAATAATCGCTCTGCGATCGGTCTTCCTTGCCAGACATGAGCTGTCAGACTGTCAAGTTAGGGAAGGGACAACAAGTGTACGACTGTCTCACTATTTCGCTACATCCACACTATGCATAAGCGAACGACTCCAGTGAAGTGACTGATTGTTGATAATGAAATAACAGCTGGAAAAGTTGTTTCCTGAAACAGGATACTCTGGCTAAAACGAATTCGAATCAACAGAAGATGGCAACAGTAAAAATGGAACAGCTTATGAACGTATAAATATCTACTCAATACATTACACACACGAGCTGGCCCATTCTTTATTGTACTATTTATACGCCATTCGCTTTTTATACTGCACCTTAAGAATTCTAACCAATGAAACTTTGTTTCAGTCTGTCAAAAAGTCGCTTTCAAACCGATCTGGCGTTGTCTATGAGTAGATACTCAACTCCAGCTCCTTCTTTCAAGACAATTTATGAGATTAAGAAAAACAGTATTCTTTTAAAGTAAATCTGCATCTACATTATATCACCTAGAGGACGTACCCGGAGTTTAAAACCGACAGGAAGAAAAGAAACAAAATAGTGTATGTTTCAGGTAGAAGAAGAAAATTTGCCCCCACTGATACACTGAATAAATGTGACAACAAGATGTTGTAGACCATAACGCAGCAGCTGGAAGAATTAGTAGCGGAAATCATCATGCAAAAAGCCGGATAGCCTGTCTAGTCAACAATCATAATAATAAAAAGATTTATGGCATTTTTTTTTTTTTTTGCATGGAGACATTATTCTACAAAGGTCTTCCTTGAAATGGCTCGCCACCCAAATAGTTTTTGTCTGAGAAATATCAATAAAGGACCATGTAACCACATAAAGCTGAACATAAAGTAAAATCCTCGACTCATAAAAATGAGACTAATGACAAAAATGCGAAGAAAATGTGAAACTGAAAACATTCATAAAGTGGTTGCAACGGCTATAAAAATACTGTGGTTAGAGATAACGGCAGCGCGCGACATGGGGAGTGAACACGATGATCAGATGCGATGGCAGAGCGCATCAAGGGAGGCGAAGAAGAAGGGATGAAGAATGCATGCATGTTAAAATGTGGAACATGTGGTAGTGTGTCTCTCTACGGGGAACACTCATCTGGGGGAAAAAAAGGAAATAGAGGCTGACATATGGTAGAGGGGTCAGCTCAGAGCGTATGATACACGTGATTTGGTCTATTCACAGTTAATGCTTTGTTTGTGCGCCGCCGCTACTGCTACTGCTGCTGCTGTTCCTCCTCCTCCTCCTCCTCCTCCTCATCATCATCATCATCATCATCAAATATTTTTGTTGTCCTTATCGCAAAAAACGATACATAGCGGGAAAAGTTACAGAAAAATGAGGAAAACTTTGGACTAAGCTGACCTCGCAGACTTTAAATGACCGTTCTACAATTCCCTCAACAGTTCCATTGGGATCGTAAAATTTCCCTCCTTTTGCTAGTCGCAATGCACTGTCTGCTAATTTAGTTTCCAATTTAGTTGTCAGGAGACTGACTATAGAAGCGAGTTGTAGGTAAAAGTGAACAAAACCTCCATGTACATAGAAATGGATTCAATTTTAATCAAAACTTTGTTCCAGACTCACGGACTTTTAATTAATGGCCAGACTGGCTGACCATAGGTCGTACGAAAGAGACATTGATTACAGTTCTTGGCTATACTAGTTGACTAAAACTGTTGGTCAGACTAGTTTATTTGTTGGCTTCCCATGTCATAATATGACAGCGGCATAAAAGAAACTTTGCAGAGAAAGACACCATCCACGTGGTCATCGCCAACAGTCCTTCACCCCGACCGTACACGTGACATGCGTTCACCATCAAATCGTTCATTGATTTCGTATAGTGCGAGATGAATGAGACCGCCTGATGAGCAATATATTAATCGCACAAACAAATCAGTGGTTGTTGAAGAATAACATCCAGAAATGAAGGGTTTCCTACAGGTTCGTCATCTACTTTGCCAGCGCGCAAACTGTCGGAGGAATTGGGGAGGAAAGTCATGGTAAGAGTGCAGGTGAATGTCTTGCCTGCCATAAGATGAGGCTGAATTCCTTGTATGATCCGGCTTTCTAGGGCTAGAAAAATAAAGCACCGGTTTATGACCGATGCTACTGTCTCAAAATGATGATAAAACTCGTGACCTACAATCATCGCAATCCTTCCCTCCTACCCCATCCCTGAAGACCTGAAAGCTAGCACGATATGCTTTGCTTCTGGCTCGACTTACGAGTCGCATTACTATTTGCACAGATAGGTAGACAGACTCCTACGCGCCAGGAGTCTGCTTATTGGCTTAACGGCTTTCGTACAGACTGTGCTGCCCACGCCTTCCGCCCACCTGAGATGTAGCAACTACTTGACCTCACTGACCACTGTGAAACAACGGTGTAAAGAGCACGCGCAAGTCGTTTAAGAGTGCTCCTTTGGGATTTGCGGGAGCTAATGACAGAGCGGAAATGAAACGCGGGGCTTTTTATTCATTAAAACGTAAAAAAAATAAAATACCGTTCTTATTTATGATGTCAGAATAAATTGTGGTTTTCCAGTGATGTGGTCGTAAAATCTCTACAAGCATTTCGTTGCTAAACTGATCAGATTGCGCAGGTCTTTTTGAAGGACTGTGTATGGATGCTTCCTAACAGACAAGATAAGATGCCAAAGCTAGATTACTTCTAAGCCAGCATTGTAAGTCTTGTCTGAACATCCACGATCCCCGGTGGCTCTCTTCCTGCCTTTTGTGCACCCAGATCGCAATTTTTCTGACTAGTTCTCTGTTCCTCTTTGATTCTCACCTTTGTATGTCAACAGAAGTCGGTGTAGAATGGTTTGCAGGGCCTCTCCTCAATCCTCCAAGTCGATTAATCTCCTCCTCCCTTCATACACTCACGTGCAGACTAGAAGAAAGCGATCGCAAAGATAGAAGAATCGATGAGAAGTGAGTCACGGACAGAGTCAAAGATAATAGCCTTCCCCTTGGGCTTTCTCCAGAAACATCTGACCTTCAGACCATCGTGTAGAGGCCAGGACGCGAAGGGCCTTCGGGAGCAGACTAAAGGATTCAGGGGACTTTTCTGACGGCCTGTGCGTCTCTGCCCTTGCATCTTCATCTTCGCTCGTCAGTTACTTTTTTTAAACTTCAGCAGTATCGCCGCGAGGAAACAACGACGACAATGACTGCAACATGATTGATGATGAGGACGAGGATCTGACAACATAATTTTAGCTTTATTCGTGGTGGTATAAAATCTACGGTATTTACTACAGATTAAGGGTTCTTTCTTGTGTGTGAGTGTGCGAGTGAAGGAGGTAACGAGGGTCGTAGAGTTTGTAAGGAAGGATGTTTCGAAAAAGACAGCAGTGACATCAGCCAGTGCCCGAAGCTAATAATATTCACGTAGCGACGTGGCGGCGACTCCATTTTTCAGCGACCTTTTGAACCGTGAAAAGTTCAAGGCGCCGGAGGTCTTTTCCGGTGGAGCTAAGACGGAACGTCGACGCCAAGAAAGAAAATGTGTCTGTCGTACAGCTGTCGGGAAAGGGCACAAGTCCTTGATATCAAATCCCACTTTTATCGACTTATAGGAATCTCGAGAGGAACAGACGCCTTTCAACGAAGCTAAAAAACAGAGATGTCTCATTAGTGTGCTTTGCCATTTCGTCTAGATGCCAAAAAAGTGTTAAAATGGGATGGCACAAAATGTAAACAACATCTACCGTCGAAATTTTTTTAAAAATGTCTTTGTCTTTGGCATACTTTTTATATGAGTAAAGTACAATTGATGAATAAAAGCATGCTCGTGCGTTCTTATAATAAAGGTGGTCAGTTCTGACCAGACCACACATCGCTTCTCATTATGCTAAGCGAGATAACTGAAGTCAAGCAGATGTTAGCATAAGGTGTTAGCAATGTGTTTTGACAGGCACTATGAACAGTAAAAAAAGTTTATACCGCTTCATCAAATGGACAAACGATGTTACATCAAGCAAACAACTTCATGAATATTGGAGTAATGCTGATTTTTCATGCTTAAGTATAAGGTAGAAATATTGGCTTCATGCTTCCATCAGCATGCTTAATTGTTCTGAATTTAACAGCATAGCGGGCCAACTGCATGCTTCTGTTTTTGTGATAATATCTTGACCTGCGTATATCAATATCATTTATAGTCCTTACCTATAAAAACTGAAAAATGCCCTTTACAGTTAACTGAAAACAAAAATGACAGCCAATTGAACAAAAAGGAAGCTTATTACTGGTATCACTCATATAACAGAGACATAATTTCATGAGATATGCTAATGGCTATGGTTCTTTCTGATCACATTGAAATACCATCGTTGCAAACTCATGTCACCATGTTATCTACACATGTTATTTGTGTTAACCTGTTAAGAACTGTGACGACGATGATGAGGGGTAAAATTTATGGAAATATTTAGCTTTTGGCAGAAATTGAAAAGGTCACTGTACCTTGAGACTCAAGTTACAAGTCTTTGCTGCCAGAACACAAGAACTCGAACGCAGGCCAGGAAGCAATGCCGGATGATCTTCACGCACGGAGGGGCGACGGTGCCATTGCCGACTGGTCGTCATCTAGTTGAGGAGTGGTCCGATTCAAGTCCTCACGATGAACTTTCTTGGTCAAGATCTTTGCCATCGAATGCTGCGCCACCAGCAACAGCTGTCGCATTGTCAAGATGAGCCAGGATTGATGGACGATGGAAATGGAGGAGTGGGGAGAAGGGCGAGGAGGGTGGGGTACATGTAAGGCGATGTCAGCACGCGGCGCGTGGTATCTCATTGCAGACCTTGTGCGACCCACAATCCTCTGCGGACAGCTGCTTTGCTCCCACTGACTGCGCATCAACCATTAAACTGTGGAGACTTCTGGTTATTACCTGGTTTTAGGGCTTTTTTTAAATCGAAGAATGTAATTGTGATTGTCTTTTTTCTTTCACCCTGCTCAATGATCTGCATGACATGTTTTCAGGCAACACCGGGCTGCCACAGACATTTACTCCAGTAGTAAGTTGCGCCCTTATTTCTTTCAACCAAAGTTGCATCAAAACTCATAAAATTATTCTGTAAACAATATTTATTCTTAATTAATAGACATTTTTGGTCCGAGGAATGGCCCGCGCTTTTTTTTTTCGTTTATTGACAAATACTGGCAAATTGCAAGGTACATGCAGCCGTTTATGAAATATCTACCCGCAAATCATGTTTTGCACCTGTAATCAGCACGAGGCGCAGAATCCCGGTGTAGTTCGGGAAAGCTGTGCTACGTCACTCTAGTGTTATGCCATTGACTACGACTGTTGATTGGCAATTCGACACTGCACGAGTCGATTCGACCATTTTTAGGAGCCGATTCGATCATAGTTACTGACCACAAAAATAAGTTTAAAAATTGTTTTTGACTCCTCTACTGTTTGTTTATGCTTAAAACATTAAAAGACTTTTACGTGTAAGTTTATGTAATTGCTACATTTTTTTAAAGATTTATTAATAGATGGCAGGTTAATGAAATTTTTGCCTACATTGTAGCAGATGGATTGCCTTGTTATGTGTTATTTTTTATTTTATGTGTTTATTATGTTGTTTGCGTGTACGTTGTTTAAATTTTGAATTATTGTATGTATGATTGTATGTGTTGTACATGTATGTATTAAGGAATTAAAATATATAAAAGATGTACCGCAGCAGAGGCTCAAAATAATTGTTTCATGATTTCCTTGACAACTTCCCATTAGCATGATAGAGCCTTAGTGGCTGGTACGGAGTAAAACACAATCAAGCAACATTTAACAATAACAATAACAATAACAATAACAACCAACTTTATTAGTCCCAATGGGCAATTTAAATGGGAGGTGTGCTCTGTTTCCAATATATTTTTAAAAAATCATTCCCATTCACACCTACACATCACACGCACACACACCACTGACAGTTTATCTGTGATTGAGTGGCTGGACTGCTGATGGCCACAAAAGATTTCAGATGCCTATTGTTTTTGCATACTGGCATGGCATAGCGTTTACCTGAAGTTAATAAAACAAATTCCCCTGCTAGCACATGTTCAGGTATTGACAGAATGCGGGAAGCTTTCCTAACTAGTTGTTGACAACTTCTTCCTCCATCCCTCGAGCTGGCTCAGACTTAACGCTTATTTATTACTGTTGTTTTTGGTTTACTCCTTGCAAAATAGGACTAAACAGGATGTTGACGATGACAGAGATTTATTCGAACACCCGAATCATCCAATAGACAATAATAAGTTAAATCAGTTAAAGAGCAGGAACAAAATGTCACATAAACTAAGAAAAACACACCGTCGTCCGTGAAGATGTTTGTTTGGTTATTTATTTGTGTGTGTGTGTGTTCTTCTTTCGGTGTCTAAAACATACGCAAAGCTCCATCATTATGAGCCCGTAGCTGCTTTGCCTTCATTCCAGCGGCTCTGATCTTGTCTTTTATCACATCCTGGCTCTGTAATCGACATGCATAAATTCTGTTCCTCCTGCCTACATCTTGAAGCTCACTGCTGGCAAGTGGCGGCAACCCGCAATCTCTGAAATCACTGATCTGCAAAATGGGATCGATATCCGGTGTGTTCTTCGCCCGAGCAAATCATTCCCACGACACAGACGCCGCAAAGGGCGGTATTTTTCTGGATGTTAGTACGCAGCAGTTAGGCACAGATTTATTGCTAAGACCCCGCCTCCATTTTCTTTCCTTCCTGCTCCTCTCATTTCTTATTTCCTCTCTCTCTCTCTCCCACCCCCTTTAGATGGAGTAGGGGGAGAGATCGTGAATAACTTGGTCGTCTGGATTTTTGTGAGTTTCCTAGCAGGATGTTGGAGTCCGTCAAGATCAGGAAGTTGTAACACTCGCTCAGTCCATCTGTCTAGGACTGGTTTATCATCTGAGAGCAGGTGATACTCGCCTTCTTCGATCGCGGACGATCTCGGCTGGCCCTCGCTGGTGATGGTCTTGAAGCGGAAGGCTTTAAGGTTGTTGCCCCATGCTTTCCCATCATCGATCTTAGTGTATCTGTCCTCGATCCACGTCTGCTTCTCGCTTGAGAACTATCCCCGCCAACTGTTTCCGAATGAGAAAGACAACCCCACGTGTTCAGACTCCTCACTGCTAAAAACAATTTTGTGTCCCTGGAGTGTCTGCGTCTCTCCGAACCCGGTCCATGATACTTCTGCCAGTTCATCCCTGTGCCATCTAAGCTCTCGAGTAAGCTCATACACTTTGTCACACTGGTGGAGCGTAAGGACCTTCAGCTAATAGTTGTCCTCTTTCGTAGCTTGAGTGTTATGGTGACTCCAGGCTGGTCGACGGGTTGAGTTTTCTCGGGGACGACAGGACCTCTGATGGCGGTGGTAGGCTTGGCAGCGGCGGGCTTTTGACGGCAGGCTCCGAGGTGACAACGATGGCTCTGGTCACATACTCTTTGCAGTCTCCTCCCTGAAAAGGGTGATACTAGCATGAGACAACAGAGGCAGCCATCAAGCATAATAGCTACAAAGACAGCGGTAGTCACTGATCCTAAATGACTGATATATGATCAGGGGGTCCGTCACTGAGTGATTCAACTGCCGACAGTGAATTTGCAGTTCTTCTCTATTCTTTTTATTAATGATTTACCAGATGAAATGATGCAAAAGAGATGACAAAGTGAACCACTCACACCTGAATCTGATGAAGTTCTCCCATCTAGTCTTATCGATTATCTTCTTGAATTTGCCGCTTGTTAGCTTCTTTATCCCAACAAGGAAGTTAAATTAAACTTGATTTGATCTACTTAATCTTGATTGCTTCTCCGGTAACCAGCGAATTCATAAGACACGTGTCATTAAGGCGGAAAAAATAAATGATTGTGAAGATAGAAAGGTAAAGACATAATTCCTGGTGCTGTGTTCATTATAGTAATCAGACACACATTTTTTCCCCCAGATTAACACGAATTTCAGATTTTGCAGCAAGGGCCAGATGAAAATAGAAATTGTAATATTAAGAACAGTAACAAGTATTAAGAACTATGCTGCAAGGACGTGTCCTATAACTTTTTCAGTTACTGCCCAGACGTGCTCACGCCAGTCTTGACCCTTCCCACTCTAGCAACCTAAGCCGGGGTTGCTGATACCAGCTTGGTGCCAGAAATACATGTTATCGATACACTGAAAGTGAATGGCGAGCCGTTGACTGACTTTTACAGAAAAAACAGGTAGCTGGGCTTCAAATGCGTGCTTGACGTCTGAACTCTGCAGTGTGTAGGAAAAGGTCAGCATGCATCTGGCCATCGGACGATTGAAGTCCTCATCAAGTTCCATACATTCTCCACTCTTTGTCACGACATCGCAGCTTGACAAGCCTCTCCACTGCATTTTCAAGCAGACATGCAACACATCAATTTTCTCTGTTCAACGGATCTAACAGTTAATGGCGTTTGTAACGGACATCGGCCTCAACAAATTTTAGAAGCACCTCCGACGATTTATGGACAAAAAAATCAAGATGTCATCAAACTATTCAAAGAAGGGGAATTAGTGTACCAGGCAATATCCCTAAATAATGTAGAGATGGCTGTGAGGATGTCCCTAGAGTCGCATAGACTTTCATAGATACTTTGTTAATGAAAATAAGAATAAAAACAATGTTGTTTGGAAGTTAGGAAAAGGAGTCTGGAAAAGAGATTATTAGAAAGGAAAGTATTATGTTGGGAAAAGCTTAAATGAGACAAAAATGAATGAAATTGAAACTAGTAAAGAAAACTTTTTCACTTCAGACTTGAAAGAATGAAAGGGACATTAACTTGGCCACTTGCAAGAAAACAATTAGTATATACTTTTGTGCGAAAGAGAAAAGTAATTATATCAGTAAACACATCAGAACACTGGTAAAGCAGAAACTATTAGATAATCACACAAAACGTTTTTTAAAAAAAAACTATCCTCTCTAACATGCATTCAGAATGCTTTGTTAAAGGATTACGACTGAATCAAGTGAGTACGCAGTAACAACTGACAGATGATGACTAAAATTCGCTTGAAGTTGAAATTACATTTTACAAAATTAAGTATGGTAATTAGAAATATGTGTACTGAAAAGAGTCCTGGAAATGATGGATTTACTGTAGAGTTCTGTATCTTTAAAACATTTTGAAAATCTGTTAACGCTTAAGTTCATTCCTTCCCTTACTGACAGTTTCCATAGGGGTCAGCTCTCTTCTACTCAGAAGGAAGACAACATAAATATGCATTGCCAAAGTGGATTAACCAAGAGGATAAAATAAAACTCGGCCAACCATAAATCTGTTAAAGGTAGTGTGCAAAATACAAACAGCATCATATGCAACTGAAAACAAAGTGTGTTATGACCACATATGTGAAGGTCAAGTGGAGTTTACCGAGTAAAGATATCTTGAAGATTTAAGGCTAATATATAACCTTATATACCTTAAATCTGTTAATTCCTGCAAACGTATTGCAGAGAACGCGAAATTGTGAATCTAACGAAAGAAAAACTTTAGGCTACTTTTTTTGGTTTAGTTTGCGCACTTTCGTCACTTTTTCATTCCTTCCTTGTTTCCATCTCCCCTTTGGTTTTGATTATTTCGGTAGTAATGCGTTTTTGAAGAGGTTTTCTTTATCTCGTGTTTCACAACAGCTTTGCATTTAACAATTGTCTTATTTTATAGAACTACTTTTCGATCTGTTAATTGTTTTTCATTAACAATTATTTTTTTATCATTTAATTTTGCATTTTATATCCAAGTATTATTTTGAAACCAGTTCTTTGTCCCTCCCATTTTGCTTAAGACCAATGAGCTTTTGCTTCTAGGTCTGTGAAGTTATCAAAATCCGGTCTTATAGAATTTCATCTTGAATGTGCCGCTTATTAGCTTCTTTATCCTGATAAGGACATTAAATTAAATCCGATTCAAATCCTAGATCACAACTGCTTCTTTGCTGGCGTCTGTCGATGTCAAAAGCCACATTTTATTAAGGCGGACAAATCCTTTTTCCGGTAAGGACCTACCACTCATGGTGCTAATTATAATGATCAAACATAAAGATCTTCCTCAGATGGACACGAACTTAAGATTTCACAGCAAGAACCAGATGAAAATAGAAATTGTAGAATTAATAACAATGCTTTCCAGCAGCAGAACAAATATAATAATCACAATCCGAAAAAAAGAAGATGGGAATGGCTAGAACATTTGTGAAGAATAAAACCAGAAAAACCACCAGAAATAGCCTTTAGCTGGACATTTGATGGTAGGAAGCGTGGTCGGCCAAAGAAATCTTGGCAAAGGTCAGAAGAAAAAGGATTAAAGGACCAGAAACTTTCCTGGAAAGCATGGCTTAACTTGCTGCCGATAGAAAAATATGATGGCCACTAGTGGATGTCTTATGTGCACATTAGGTGCGAAGAAGAGTAAGTTCCAGCAGCAGAACCTGTACTGCCAGGGCGTTTCCTGTAGCTTTTTCCGCAACTGCAAAGACGTGTTCACGCCAGTCTTGACCCTTCCTATTTTCAATTCAATTTTCAAGATACCATGTCAACAATTGTGGAGAGAAATTGTAACATCATCATTATCATTATTAATGTTATTATCAATTTAAGCTATATGTTCCGATGGATACCTCGATGTATATAACTCTTTCTTTACTTCTGTTATGTCACTGTAAATATATTAATAAAAAATGGAGGAATACACCTAGGGAGAACTGGAGCGAGAGTCAAAGCTGGAGGGAATGGCACTGGGTACACAGGGATAAAACAAAGATGACGTGTCGATCGATTTCAAGCAGTGAAGACCTGTCCTGGTGCTATGCTCATGATATCGTGTTTTTAAGAATATATATATACACACACAGATGTAAGCCATACGATCATCATGACACCCAAGAAACTTTTTAGTGCTAAAAGTGAATGAAAAACAGTAATAACATTGAATTAAAAATGTATCGCCAAGTATGAAAGTAGATTAGATATTTAGAATGACATGGTTAAGTCTATAATAACCACAAAATACTAACATGTAAAGGATCTGATGTGTCAAAAGAAGTAAAAGCGGTAACAATTTTTCAATTTATTGTATTTTTTTGAGGATGGATATTTGAAGTAAAACCGGCTATGTGGGCATTCTCTTTAATTGAAAACCTGTTGATGTGTTTCTTCAAGTCTGTTGGTATTTTAAGTCGCGTGAGTTTACATACATAGATAATTATTCACTTCTGTTTTGGGATGTAAATTATGGTAGATGGGTGGGAAGGACGACAGACAGGCAGAGTAACACTTTCGATGGAAAGTCATCGGAGTTCCCTGAAGTATTGGTTTTCACCAAACCAGTATCGCGGACCCACAAATACAAGAACACCTTTAACATCAGAGCTAAGTTGATGCGAGAGTGAATGGTAGATATTGAGAGGGGTAATAGCACTGAATAGTGGAAACACGCTTAGCATAGATATCACTGGGACTTACCCCTAGACGAGTCTTTTTATTGTATGTATTTGCATGTCTTATGTTTAATAAATCTGTTATTTCTAAACGTTCCATCACATGTCAAATTTTTTTTGGGGAACAGCAGGGTTGGGGGCTCGTGTACTGAATGATCGACGTGCGAGTGTTGTACGTGTTGTTCCCCTGCAACTTATGCTGACGTTGGTAGCAAGAGTTAAGGTTATTGTCCACGTACTCATTTCCCCGAAGCCAGTATTCACGTTTCGGCTAAAGACTAGGAACATTGCAACACAAGAAATGAGGACACCTAGCCTGACAGTAAAGCTGAAATTACATGAACATCTCGAATAGGTCGATATTTTCAAGTACCGGGAAGGGATCCTACTAATGCAGAAATTCACATCAGTATTACAGCAGCGACAGCAGTAAGGGTCAAGCTAAGTAGGCGCTGTCACCATTGTCTTCTCTTCCAGTCACCTACATATAGTGTGCAAGTCTATCATATTTCCCATTCTGCTCTGTGGATGCGAGAAATAGACTCTAGTTATGTCTTATAGAAAAAAAATCAGCATTCAGGATCAAATGCCTGCGTAAACTGCTCCGAACTTAGTACCTGCAACATATGATCAGTGACTTTTAACGGTCACCTCCCTGGTGGGTCCTCAAGAACCCTTCAGGCAACAGCGAAGATGTGGACAGAAAAAGAACTGGTCGAATTCTCCCTGCCGGAAGTTCTTGGTGCTGCTCAATAAAAGCCGTGTCCCATCTTATCAGCAACTGTAGCCAGTACGCATCAAGGGAAAGAACTGAAGTTAACCGGACACACCTGACCATTGAAACAAAGTGCATGGCGACTGCTGTCGTGTTCGTTCCTGCAATGACAGCAGCAGTGTTTAACAGCTGTAGTGCTGCTGAACTCTTAAGCCTTTCCTAGAACAAAGAAAATTATCGACAATAAACAGAATTTGTTGAATTGCAATGACGACATGTTCAAGAAGATTCCCTGCATGCAGTTCTTGCCTCCCTTGGATACATCTCAGGTCGATCACAGTGCTCGTTCCGATTTCCGCCTAATTAAATAGATTAAAAACGCAGCCTAGTAAACTTTAAAATAACTAAACATTGAGTTGTCAAAAACGAGAAATTAATTCTCTCATCTCGCCAAGTGGATGAATCAATACTAATTTAGAGGGTAACTAAATTACTAAAATACAAATTTACTTTTTTTTTTTAGTGAAAACTTATCTTACAGGTAATTTTAAAAATGAGACTGTATTTGATTTTGCTAAATTACGTAGTGCTTTAAAATGAACAAAGTTAAGCCTTTAGTCCAATTATTAAAAAAATAATAAGTTTAAAATGAATAAATTCATTTCAAGAATGAAAATGTCAGGTTACAAATATGAATAGCTATTACTAACTGATTATTTCTGTGGTCACGTTATATTTTTTTCACACCCCTCGCAGCATTTTTTTACTTTCTTTCGTGTCACAGCTTTCTCTTATATCGCAAAATTGTTTTTGTAAACTATTTCTGATTACTCAAAAAAAAAAAAAAGATTTAAGAGAGAGGTCTAGGGAGTATGGAGAACCTACTTGGGTACAAGCGGACGCATTACTGAAATGAAGAAGGTAAGCTACTCTTCTGGATTGGGACAGATACGCAGATACACGATTATCTCCCTTGAGCCGTAAGTCTTCAACTATTTGAACATGCTTCAGAAATAGGTGTAATAACAGTGATAACTCAATTGTGTATGTATATGCAAATAAGCAGTTAAGTACATGTATCAATAAACGTGATGAAGCAGAAGATCGATTCGCAAACATTGTGCAAAGAACCTGTACGGGAAGGTATGTACATATATAAATATACTCGAAAGGAAGGGAACTAATATATGCAGTATAAATGTGTGTCTGTGCTCCCGCAGTAGTAAAAATTGATCGGGATGTAATAGGCGGGTGAGACGGGTGGGGGTAGCTAGCAAAAGGAATGGACTATACAACGAGGGAGAGATCAAAACTTTAATACATTCAGAGCACGAACAAACATCTCTGCTGGAGGTTAATTTGTTTAGCAGCGCTTCCACTATGGCATTTTCCACTTTTGTGTTTTTTTCGCTCTATTGGGGTGGGGATGGAAGAGGGAGGGGAGGAGCTGTACCCGGAGAAAACCACCGACCCCAGCCCTGTGGACAGGTGTTACATACAGACAGCGTTCCGAGACGAGATTCTCACTGAAGTTGTGACAAGTGAATGTTTTAGCCATTAGACTACTGCAGACGACTTTTCCGCTTTACGGAGGTCTAAGCATAAATTCGCTTATGGGTTTACTAGCAACAAGATAAAGAGCAGA
Source organism: Pomacea canaliculata (assembly GCF_003073045.1). NCBI lineage: Eukaryota > Metazoa > Mollusca > Gastropoda > Architaenioglossa > Ampullariidae > Pomacea > Pomacea canaliculata. The sequence goes on along the minus strand of NC_037601.1, from coordinate 15,936,682 downwards.
CGATGCGAACTCTCGTTACGATGGAGGTACAAAAGCTAAAGCTTTGTAGTCTGCTGTGTTTTCAGTTTATTGGCTCTATGTCAGGTCTCGTCGAACCAAGAAATGGTTAAAATGATCCCAGAAATCCGGAACCGCGATACAGTTCTTAAAGTCAACAATATTTCTGCTATAAGAATTTGACTTGAGGTGCTGCCACACGGGGTTTGGCAAACACTGTTTTCTTGAAACAGTTTCTGAAATAGCCGCGTTTTCCCCGTTTGTCGTGTGGCAAGCAGCGCAAACCGTTTGGCAAACCGTATAGGAAACTGTTTTTCCTCGTGTTTACGGTTCTAGAACTTGCTCTGTTTTGTAGAGCGGTTTTTCAAAATGGCCACTAAAGCCACAGGCTCACTTGGAAATTTAAATCAGAAAATACCTGCTATTTAATTAAACTATTTCAAAGCCACCAGGAGAGCACAATATTGCAACAGACAGTTGACAGCGAGTCTTTGGCTTTCCATACAGATTTTTTTCTCGTCAGCGACAGGGATCGAGCGCACAGGTATGCTCAAATTTTAAATGACGATCGCGTTATCGTTGTCGTATTATTAAACTCTAAGCTGTTCTTTGGGATGCTAGTTCTGTAACTGTTTATTGTGAAATGAGCATCAACTCAAGGCATTAAGAATCAGCTGATATGACCCACGTGCGCACAATGTGACTATTACTATTGTTGTTTTTTGTTGCTGTTATTAAAACGAATACAAATCAGCCACTAAACTTACAGTCTGCTAAACATGAACAGATTTTCACAGTACTGAAACACTGCTAAATTTATCTAATTGTTTTCATAAAAAATTAAAGGTACAACATTCAAAACACGTCAAATGCAGAGCCATGTATACAAAAGTCATCGCGAATGAGAAACAGCGTTAATTTTGTCAGCTAGTTATTTATTTAATAATATTGTACTACTATGTTGCACTTGCCCATATCAAAGCAAAGGTAGCCAGCCTCCGAAACACAGTTTCAAGGGAAATGCGTAATTAAAACCAAAGTAGGGATGGAGCATGTGATGTCTACAACACTTCATGGCTTTTTTTCCAGCAGTTGAAATTCCTCTTGCCAGTAATGTCTGTAGTGGCACCAACATCTTCAAACTTGGTTAACAGAATGACTGTTATATATAAACACACAGTAACATATAATACATTTATTACATCTTGTCACAGAGGTTGTTTAAGGTGGCTCAAAATATCCTACTGTGAACCGTTTGATAAAAAGATTGTTGTCAAGTCTAACAGTACTAAGCATTCCCCCATCCTCTCACTCAATCAACTTGTCTAAAATCAGTCTTGTTTGTCATGAAATATTCACAGATCAGATAATAAATTGTATAGCACAAACAGATCTATGAGCATACACTGTAATTTACAAAATATGTTTATTAAAAAATAAAACTTCATTTAGACAAACCTTTTTTTTAAAATGTGATCACCATACAGACATTAATGGCAATGTGTGAGATGGCTGTATGTCACTACATATCAAAAGTTGAATTGTGAATAATTGCTCAAAACTATCAAAATCAGATAAAGAAAAACAAATACAAAATATATATGTCAATTGTAACTATTTTAAACAGACAATAAATTTGTTAAATGAAACGTTTCTGACCAACTCAGCAAGTTTATTTTAGGAAAAAACTGATCCTTAAAGATCATGGACTCTTAGCCAGATATATTGCAACAAATAGTTTTATATTTGATCCCACTGCCAGTGAACCTGACCATGGGCCCAGAAGTAGTCACGGACTTTGACTCTCACTTCTCTTACAGAAAGAGTAGAATGATTACCTGTGATAAAGTATCTCTTTCTTTGGGGCTATCATTAAACCATGTTCCATTTCTTTTTTTATATATCTTGCCCATATATCACATCCTTCTCTGTCCTAAGAAAGTTGTATAGAGCTACACAGCTTTCTGTTACAAAAGCAACCACATCAGGAGAAAGATTTAGTGTGTTTGAAAGCACTCTGAATCGGTTGACCAATGTGTCGAGGGCATTTTCAGAGACATGCCACGCTCTACTTAAGCGATAATTGAAAATTTTTTTCATGATTTTAAAATGGGTATAAAACTGGACTTGTTTGACTTATTATTTTTACCACAAATTGTATGGTAACGTGATAAAACATCAAACCCACTATCACTGTCAACTTCTCGCCTTCGTGCTTTGAGCTCGTACTGTTTGTAGGTAGAAGCAGCTGTTGTGTTCAGCCTATGGCAATAGGTGGTCAAAGTGTACTTGAAGTTCTCCATATTAGCAGATGGTGTCATTTACTGTTTTTTCTTGAGAACTCTCATAATTTTCTTCTTTTTGTTCTTGCCCTCCGGATCAAAACTTAGCAGCAGATGTTCTTTGAAAGTTGTCCCATAATAGTCCTCTAAAAATGCTCACCTTTTCTTGGCCTTTTCGAGCTCTGTCTTGAGTTCTTTGAAGGTCTGGTGAACCTCAAACTCTTTGGATAAGATGCCAGTGATTGTCATCTTTACCTCTATCTCACCCCACATCTGATGTCTCATTCCCAGATACAACCGTTTAGTTTTCCTCTCGTCATCATATATTTGTTCGAGCTCTCATATTAGTTTTGTCAATCGTTCCACCCCTTTGTTAGTCTCAGATCCTGAACCTCTTTTTCTTGCGTTCGAGAAACTGCTGGTTTGACAAACAGGTTTGCAAAACGGTTTTTCGTTCACCGTGTGGCAGCACCATCGGCACCATAAAGAGGTAGCCTCGAGACACAGCAGTCCAGAGTCGAGGAAAACACGCATGCACTTGTTCGAAACATTTCAAATTGCAGCATTCTCACCCACAAATTAGAAGAAATATTAACTGGTGGTGAATTGGTCTGGTTTATTTGGATTTTGTTGCCTGTTGGTTTTAATTTTGTTTTTTCTTCATCTTTATTGATGGCCTCAAACCAAAGATAAGTGGTTTATTTGCAACTTGTGGGACAGTCAATTTATTGTTGACTCTGAACACATAACACGAGCTGATAGAGCCGTGATGTTTGGAGACAAAAGTCCGAATAGTCGATCCATCTGTCCGCCATTTCCCTATCTAATCCTCTTCCATGAACATAATTCCTCGTCTGACCGTCAGACTTGCCAGCTGCTAGCTAATTGACCGGTTTACCTGCAGGAAAGGCAATAGGAGTGAGGAAACTGAAAAGCTGTGCGACCTGTGTAGGTCAGAAAGCTCTCTCACTGTCCTCATTCATCAGTTTGTCCAGCCTGTTCGCCAGCTCATTTCCCCTCCATTGTCTACACAAAAGTTTACGTAGGCAGGCAAATGCAAGCATACCTGGCAGGCTCGCGTGCTCGCACGCATACGCACACATATATTTAGCAGTCGAACGCAAAGACCCGATTTCGTACAAAACACCATCGCACAAAGGACGTGAATTTAATATTGAAGTGCAAAGGATATTTTTTCTCTTTTCTTTGATCTCTAGTATGCTGACTGGAGGAGTAGAAAATAGCTTTGCTCACAAGAAGGATAGATGTAGAAGGGGAGAAAGAAGAGGTGGAGAAATCGGAGATAGGTGGTTGAAGAAAGAAAAAGAGAGAGAGAGAAGAAAAACGAGAATAATCTTGGTAATGCGTTTCAGCCGTACAGATCAAAGTGGGATTAACGGGTACAGGTTTCAAACCATTTTGCTGACATCATTCGCTGTAAGAACGTTAAAAAGTGCTGAGGAAAGCACTGTGTAGGACCGTCTTGCAAACTTCTTTGGAAGGTGATTGATGCTCAGGGGTACAGAAAAAAGAAAAACTGCCTGGCTAACATAAAATAATGGACTGACTATACCATGCAGAACTTGCTTACGGCGGCTCAAAACCACATAAGCTGCGACAAGCGTCTACCTCGTTGTTCCCTCTTACTCCCACCGACGACTAATACTGACATAACCGCTCATCATATGGTATTTACCATTCAGTAGGTCCGATTCTACCACTGGGCGAACTAGGCAGAGGCACCAATCACCGAAGGAGACGAAGAGACGGTCTGCGTTTTTAAAAAATTAGCGATGAATATTATGAAAAATATTCTTCTTTTAGTATTACACTTTCAGGAAAACTTTCCACTACTTGTACATTGACTTTACCACAGACGATTCTCGGGATGACAGGAAAGCAGCAAACTGTGCGGGCGTCAAGGCGTGTCATCTTCAGGTCCCGTATTTCAACGTGTCCAACGTCCATGCGAGCCAGTGGAAAAGGGAGGGGGGAAGTGGAGGGAAGGTTTAGGGGGATAGCAGGAGTTCGGAGCAAGGGTGGACTACGCCTGTTCACACCTCTTTCCTGAAGTCGGAAGAAGTTCCGCGACCTTCGCGAAGGAAAACTGCAAAAGAATTCTGGACAAAAAAATCTGATGTAATTTTGCTGCGTATGACTGTATTTGGTTATGCCAACAGTTTATGTCGATTTTGTAAACTTATGAATTAAAGACACTTAGCTCGCTTTATCAGTTAATAAGAGCATTAAAGCGATTAAAATATAAATATTAGTAGGGTCAGTGGAATTTAAAAGGATACCTAAAAAGAAATCTCAGATCATCTAAATTACTAATTCATCGTGATGAACCTGCTCTGTCGTCAGGGCTGTGCATACAAAAATACACATTTATTAATCTGCAAGGGCAATCACAGGAAAGATTTACAGGTTTTCGTGTACTAATAATATACAACTGAGTACATATACATGTTGACTACGGAGAACACAGTTTTTTCTCACTGTATAGTACATACAGTAGGTACAGTTGAGACACTGCATTAGGTCAGCTGAGGCGAATACGACATCAGGGCCAGTAGACTTTAGTGTGTGGCACGTGGAATAAATAAATTGCGATGAAGATTCGCGTTGCATACAGAATCGCGACCAGACATAAAAACATGCCAGCAAACGATCATGAATAGCGAGGATACCGGATTCCTTCATAAGGAAGTGTTGATTACTTAAGATTACTAAGTCCATCTGCTTCGTTACAGAGATCTTGGAAAAGATATTAACACGGGAGACAAAACTGTTCCTAAATCCTCGGGAGAGGTTGTTGAAAGATAAAGCGATGAGACTTCACGAAGGACTGACACAACCGAGGGAGAATGACAGAGCTGAAGCAGAAAGACCTGAGTTTCTGTAGGAGGTACAGGCTTTGCTTGCTTCCGGCGAGGATCGTGTCAGTGTTGATGTCCCATTTAAGCTGGTTATCGAAGATAGCATCTAAATACTTTTAAGAGCTATATCGATGGATAATACTGTTGACTACAGCAGCTTGTTCATCCTAAAAATGTTCGTCACACCAACATAAAAAGTCAGTAAGAGGGCCACTATGAACATGTTCATACAAAAGTGACAGCAAGGTCGAGTCAGCAGCACATTTTATAAGCTACTATCCATGGTGCTTCTACGGCTGTTAGTATACAGTATGAACATTAGTGGGGACAAGCAACATTATGTGGTCCCCGTACAGGTGACAGCAGGATCTGAGCGAAGACCGTTCATGGAAACTCTTTGCTGCTATTATATTAAAAATTCCAGTATCCAAAGAGTTCTTAGGCTTTGATAATTGGTTTTTTTTTTCATTCTTATCTAAACAGAAGTGTCAAACTGGATTCTCTGCTAACAAGGTGCAGTAATTCTGTCGATTGGTAGTTTGTGGGGAAGATTTGCCATTTCTTGAGGGTTTATTTTTGTGGGCCGTTCGAGTGCCACCAACCAATCCAACACCCCCGAAGCCTTTGTCGCATATTATTTTCTTTACGATGAATTTATTTACCACTTCTGTCTTTCAAACTTCTCCCCTCTCCCCCTCTTGCATTGATATAGCCTTAGTTGTTGGTTCGGCATACAACACCAATTCCTCCCTCTCCCCTTCCTCTTTTTTTTATATATATATTCATATGCGAGTGCATGCGTGTGTCTGTGGGCATAGGTCTGAATTTTTAAGTATCTTTCTTTGTCTTTGCCACCCTTACTCTATTATCTGTTTACCTCCCCCTCTCTCTCCACCCCGATTCCCCTCTTATATAAAAAAATCGTTAGCATCATTCTGGCATAAACATCAAGTGGACAGTTGCACTTTAGACTACAGAGGCTAGTAGCTTTCAAGAAACTATTTCAGAAGTTAATCAACCTAAAAGCTTTCCCAGTTATGCATTAAAACATTAAAGGCAAACAGGAAATCTGCAAAAGCTGGTCTTTTATGAAACATAGTTACAAGTCACCGTGTTATAATTTCTACATTTTAACACAAAAATGACACCGTGTTATATAATTTCTACATTTTAACACAAAAAATGACAAAGGAACAAAAACATAAAACCAAGGGAAAGAAAAAAGATTAAAACGAACTACATATTTCCATGATTACATTTACTCTTAAGAACTTAAACTATCAAACGAACTCAAGAGAAAAACACCAAAAAAGAAAGGAAGGAAGGAAGGGATGAAAACAAAACAAATGAATGAAGTTAAAGATTTACATGTTTCTTGACCTCTGCAGTATTTGGGGTGATTGCTACACTGCATAGTTTAAGCAAAAGCAGACCCCTGGTTTCAAAACGCCGTTCATACATTATCTGACGCTCATTGTCTCCTATGGCAAAAATATATATATCAAAGAGAAGACAAAACGAGGGTACATGGGATGACACCAATGAAATTAATCTTGAATTACATGATGTCCGGCATCAAGCGACGCAGACAAAAGGGGACATTGTCGCTGACAGGAAACAGCCCCGATAGAATTTAAGCATTTTATAAACGTTTACAAGGAGTAAAGGCCATTTGTAAACGTTTATAAAATGTTTAAATGCTATCTAGGAGGCACACAATAATCAGGCAGAACGAAAACGAGGAAAGACATAAAAGAAAAGTCGAAGTCATGGTGACGGTGGAGATAACTGGGATTTGAGGAAACGGAGAAGTGGAAAGATGGGAATGTTAATAAGCGCCGGCATCTTCCTAGGCACCACGTGAAATCATGTACCATGAGGACCCACGATGCTTTCTTCTGGTCAGCGAAGCAGCATGAAGAGGCCACAGCATGAAGCTAGCAAAATCTTGACATCGAGTCCCACCATTACACTGATAATTTCCTTTGATTTGTTTTCTTGATTTGTTTGACGGACTGGGAAGTGAGGGGGTTGACTTCCAATGAAAAGAGTACGATGTCCTCTTGCCAGTGTTCATTGTACGCACTGTGCGCCAGTGATTGGCTGGGTGAAAAGTACGTGGCTGCATGCTATATATATAAAGGCCTTGTGGCCGTCCCTGCTTCAACTACAGAAGAATCAGCGTCCGTAGTTTTGCTTGGGGGAGGAGCCGCAGGTAAAAGAGACTGACTGTCAGAGGCAAAGAGGTGGACACCCGAGCGCCAGGTATCATGCGCGGCTTCGTCCTTGTCTTGGGAGCGAGCGTTGTACTGCCAGGGTGTAAGTAGCACCAGCGTGCCCCCAGGCCGTTATTTTTGCCTGGACACTACTTTTTTCTACGTCGCTATTGTCCATGTCGCTTACAGCCAGATGTTTAACTCTTTGTATAAAATCTCTTATTTGTTTGCACCATATCTAGTTGTCTCTTCTCTGGCTTTCTTCTTTTTTATTTGGAGTATGGAGTCTTTCTTTGTGTCTGATTCCGTCTATTTGTCTGCTTTTGTGTGTTTCCGTCTCTCTCATCGTCTCTCGACCTCATTACCATAGCTTATTTTGTTTGTTTTCGTTTGCTACGAAACTTGGTTTTCTTGCAGTCGTGTTTGCGTTAAATATCGCGTTAAAAAGAGTAAGACCATGGCATACATGCTTGTGTTTGCTACTGTCCAGTATAATCTAAAGATTAATTATTGTCCAATAATAATTATTGTCCGTCATAAGCCCTTAAAAATATTTGATTAATTTACGAGTGTTCAAACTGCACGAGTTTGAAATAATGCCTTGAATTATTGAATTACATTGAAATAAACTCATTCGGCAAAAAAAAAATGGTGCGGGTTTCAAGCTGGGGACAAAAGTCGAGGCTTGTCGTTCAAAATTTAAGGTACATGTACTAAAGTCGAGTAAGATGAAAGGATGCTTCCCTCTCAATGGTGGACGGTGCTGGCGATACATGGCCATGCATCCATCAAGTTGTAAATATTGTTATCATCAATAGAAGTGGTAGATTAAGAGTTCCTCGAGCCAGAACCGCACGATATCTGCACTTTTTTATTCCTGTGGCAATTCGCATAAACAACCAAATCATGGCTAGGACGCGTCTTTGAGTGAAGGTTTTCGTACTGCTGGCACCCGCTCCTTTTTTAAGGTATCATGCAATGTCTGATGTTATATTCGCATGGCAGATAAATAATACTTTCCTGAAAGGTATTAATAAAATGTTTGGGATTGTATTGTAATATGTCAACATTGTAAAATATGTAAGTAGTTTATTAATGGGCATTAAATCCGGAAAACTGCAATTTTGTACCCACATATGTGTGTGTGTGTTGGCTTTAAAATCTGTGTTTCTATATATATATATAGACAGCGAGAATGTAAGATAATACTTTATTTATCCCAAAGGGCAATTGATACTTAGCAGTGGTTGAGCTAGATTTTATAACATTATTTACGGAATTTATCTCATTATTCTGACTTTATGGGAGTCTGGTTCAGAGTAATTTCGTTTCCTTTCTTCCAGTAGCCATATAATTAATTTGCTAAAAATTACACGACTAACTATTAATAGCTCTTATATAGATATATAGCGACGATCGATTGTAAACTATTGTCTGAAGCTTCCTCTGAGAAAACTCTTCCGAAACTGCAGCTGTTAAAAGGATTGGGCTTTCTCCCTTTTATACAGCCACAGCTGTTAACTCGGAGTCAAAACGCAAAAAAGCCATTCTTCCCGATGTTGTGTAGTAGTTTCGAGAAGAACTGCGACAACCTGTCCAGTTTCGCTGTCCTTAAATCACTGATTTTCATTTATCTTCACATGTGACTTGTCAAACGTTCAACAAAACCTAGTTAAGGTCTCTAAGGTTTGGCGCTAGTGAACTTCGAACTTGGCAACTAAAACTGTAAGTGCTTCGCGACAGCATCAACAAGAATATTAACTTCATCTGGATCACATGACGAACCCTGGCTAGGCGTGCGGTTTAATTTGAGAAGACGCACAAAGTAAAATTAGGGACAGACTTATAAACATAACAGAATCAGAGCTCTATCGACAATTTGCACTTGCCTTTTAGGCTTTATGAAGACAAATGCAGGATTATTGCATTATCCAGTTATCTGCATACTTCCTTTGATAGTCACCACCAGCATCTGAAAACGGTGATAACAATAACAATAGTAGTGATGGATGTAATAATTAGCGGCGACGATGATGATGATGATAATCACTATGCTTATTGCACCGTCTTGCATTCTTTTCCAGATTTATTGTTCAACGTATGTCTGGCCTTAAATGGAACAGAAATTGCAGAAATATTGGAAATACACAACTATTACAGAAGGCTGATGGTTGTCAACGCAACTGAAGGTGCCAGTGTGGCCAATATGAACAAACTGGTCAGTTTTACAAAGCTCAAGCCACTTCTTCCATGGCTGTAGTGGGGTCATCGCACCCATTTACTCACCCCAGTCGCTCGCGGGCCGCTTTTTTCTCACTTACTCGCCTTCACACCCATCATACCCTGATCACTTGCTCAGGCCATCATCAACTATAAATGAGTTTGAGATTATAAAAAAAGATAGACTAAAAACGGAAAGACAGTGGAAGAGAAGGGGAGAGTAAAAATAGACAACAGAAATTTCTAGTGCTACCTGCTCTGCGAAGTTAATGAACTCACTAGTTTCAGTGTTTATGTCAACATTTATGCTATTTTCGCCAAAGAGTTTTATTTTCTGAATTGTTCTTGTTACCGATCATTCTATTGTCTCATAGTTTTCATTTCTGGGTATTCCAATAGTGTCCTAAAAAGCTGCTTTATTCAACTGGGTTATCAACTTTAACTGCGCGACCAATGAAATTTAGAGTGAGATGTCTGTCTCTGTGTGTGTGTGTGTGTCTTCATACAAAAAACGCATGTATATGGTGAAATAGAGAATAAAAGACAGTAAGGGACCTTAAGTATTCAGTTTTTGTGTATGACCCCTCTCATGCTGACATCTATTCCATCCTTTGTTTTACAACTTCATACCTGTGCAGGGTTCATTTTTCTTACTCATGTTAGCTTTGGAGCTCACACACCTACAGACAGAAGCAGAAAGGCAAATTACATGTGAAATCGGGAATAATACGGGGCGGAGACGTCTGGGAAACAACGCTGCTGCTGGTAAAAGTGTCCGCAAAAATGGACCGATCGCCATGATCATAAAAAGCTGGTTCGATCAAGTACGTGTCTACAACCAAACGTCCAACGAGTGCAGGCCATGGTACAGATGTCAAAGATTTCGCACAGTAAGCATCTGAATGTGCTTTAAAAAATGTATGCGTAGCAAGCAGTACAACACCACTCAAACAAACACTTTGATTTAGTAGGAAATGAATTAAGCGTGTGCAGATGGTACAAAAACACCAAAGCACTGCTAAACAAGCACATGTTACATGAATAACGTGCTTGCTATCACTTTTTTTAGTACTGAGGCATCATTTGTGTGAAAGTCTCACGCCATGACCAGTCTCAGCTATGGCTATAGCAAATCATGAGTCTTCAACATAGAAAAGGATGTTAGCATGATCATCGAGCTGCTGTTTTCAATTGTTGCGTTTTGTTTTCGTTATTATAAGTATACACCCTTTACCATGTGGATGTCTCGCTATCATTATTACGACAAAAAGATTTTTCATAAAGAAATAACTGTATGAAAAATCTTTTGTCCTTTCCATACACCATACTGTCCAAACACTGCAGAAGGCACATCAGTGTATGGAAAGGAGACGCGAACGCTCCTCAAGACCATCCTTGTTAACATTGAAGATATACTTCTGTGTTTGTACTGAGTTTTTTTTTTCCTTTCGCTGCACCTGTGCAGATGATCAACGCCTTGCAGCACTCAATAGGTTGTGCCAAGTTGGAGAATTGCAATCTACCGAGGAGGTCTTTGGTTCTTCTCTGCCTATACAGTGGCGGGTAAGTTCATGTTGTCAGAATCATTGTAACTTGTTGCAACTGCTCTGTTTCTTTTTGACGCCATCTATCTAAATACTTTGAAGACAAATAGATGAGGCCTCTAGAGATACCTCCCAACTTCAGGAAACCTTGTAAAATATACTTTTTTTTTCCCTTAACCACCAATTTTGTACATATCCATCTTCCTTTATGTTTACTACAAATTATTCTATAATAACTACAGTGGAACCTCGGTTAACGAACATAATCAGTTCTGGAAAGTTGTTCGTTATCCGAAACAGTTTTTCCCATAAGAAATAAAGGAAATAGATTTAATTGGTTCTCAGCCCCTGTAATGACTCGCTATGTACAACTCTGACGTCTATGCGAGTGGCCTTGACCTGTGCATGCTGATGTTTGTGGGTGTGTATCTTGAGAATGGAAAGGGTGGATTACTTTGAATTCGGCAAGTTTATCTTGGACGTATCATTATCTGGTATCATTAGACATTACTCCATCATTAGTTTTTTACATGCATGTAAATCTTTTCAAAGTTAACGTACAAACAAATAACTGAAAGAATTTACAGAAGATCTTCGTAAGGATGTTTTCTACATCTTAAAAATTAGTCTTTTTACGGGTAAGACTTTCCGACTCTGGTAGCCTCTGTGTTTATTTTCTTCTGTCTGTGAATATTTTTACTGTTAATGTTATTTGCGTAGCTATGATGTACTTTAATGTGAAATCTGTATGAAAGACCCCTACAGTCATTCAAACATTAAACAGCGCTCCGGCTATGAAATATTTCTCAGCGTGCAAGAGAGACATAAATTGAACCTGCAATGCCAACAACTATACTGAAATCATTAAATTCCACACACTCCTCTATATCAACATCATTAAATGCCGCACAGTCAAGAAAGAAAGCTTTGTGACTCCTTTTAAAACGAAAATAAAATCCCTCAAGTAGAATTTGACAGAACGTAAATTCTGCTCCATAACGACAGATGTTACTGGTCTCGGCCATCTCACACACAAAGAAACCCTCCATGCTTATCATCACTTGGAAGGCAACAGGCGGTCAAAATGTGTTGCTGGGTGCACGAAAAGTATCCTCCATCATCATCCTCATCATCATGTAGAGGAGGTCACTTCTCGATTGTTCCTTCTCCCGAAAATTCAAGGGTCTCATAAAGTTTACTGAGATAGACTTCGTAAGCGGGGTTCTAAACTCTGTATTACTTTCTTATTTTTCTTGTTGGCTGTCTGAACTCTTGCTCAAAATCCAGCTATCCCAGATACATGCATATACAAAATAGTATATGAACTTCATACAGTAGTACAGCCTAAAAAACTTGTCCAGTGTCTGTTGCTTCTGCCTTTTTTGTGAAACTCTTTGGTAATACATCACACTATCATTGAACATGTTTAGCCTCCTATTGCCTATCGCACTGTTAGGGAAAGACTTTTCTACAGACTTTTCTTTGGAGCCATGATTGAGGATTATCTTATTAAAATAAAGCACAAAAATCACTAAATAAGAAGGATGCGCACAGATAAGGAACGACTGATCGTGACTGTGTCTCGAACGCGAATGATGACATGCTGGTCGGTCACGTGTGGTTCACGTGGCTGTTCGTTATCCGAAATTTTGTTCGCTATCCGAGACAAATTTTTAACGAATGTTTTGTTCGTTATCTGAAATATTCGCTATCCGAGGCGTTCGCTAACCGAGGTTCCACTGTACTTCATTTACGTAGTTCATTTTTTCCCTGTAAAGGGCGAGGGCTAAATGGAAAAAAAACATTTTCTTGCTTATTCTACCTCTTGCAAATAAAGAATTGTCATTGTCATTTGAATCATGCTTTATTTCTTTTCTCTTCCTTCTTCTGTTCATAATTGAGCGATTACATCGCATCCTTGTGAAACGTTTTGTTGATTAGAACTACCTGGCTGAGAGGTCAGCCGTACTCTTGACATTCTCATATCTGGTTTAATCTCTGTCGTGTTTAAAAGCAATAGGTCTGCGTGAGAAAACAATTTTTGCTTTGTCGTTGTGTTTACAGGTCTACGGAGGGCTTTGATTTCGACTTCAGATTCGGAGCAGCTTGTTCTAAATGTGAATGGCCACGTGCATTCTGCGACAATAATCTGTGTGGTAAATAGTCTTTAAAGTTCTTTCGTATGCTATACCGCCAACAAAAGTAGCGCTTACCTCCAGAAATCTTGTTTTTCTGGTTAAATTTGCCGATTGAAGATATGTTTCTAGTAAATAAGCATGTTTTTCGAGACATACAATTGAAAGCAATATAAAAGAATGCATTAAACACGGACAGAGAGATTCGCAGAGAGGTAAACAGGTAAAAATGGAGGAGGCAAAAGACGGAAGGAGAGAGAGAGAGAGCATTTTTCCATTTGTGTAAATCACAAACTCCTTATCTTCTTTCCCTAGCATCGTGTGGCAGTGACGATCCAGACCTATGTGGTAAGTTGCTATTTTATATTCTCGAAATTTTTGCTCTCTCATACAGCTTAACAAAAACAGCCTCGCGCACAAGTGCAGAAACATGCACACACACACACATATGCGCGCGCGCACGAAAGAAACTCCTTAGTCATGCAACCTTGTTCACCAACGTGCGGACATAAGGATATAGACGATTCGTTCTGTGACACATTGTGTCCGATTACAGTTTTTTTGAACCCTTACAGCAGCGGTTCTCAACCTTTTACTTGTGACGACCCCCTGACGAACAAAGGTACGTCCGCGCGCCCCCCTTAGCCAGCAATGTAAGCTAATTTCACTAATACCGGTATAGGAAACTAAAAAATTGACCACCTTCGCGCCCCCCTTGTAAGCACGTCGCGGCCCCTCTCCCGGGGGTTGAGAACCGCTGCCTTACAGCTCGAAACTTTCCTTAACGATGTCGCTATCGTCGTCTTTCGTCTTCAACATCTAACATTTTTTTTTCAGATTGCCGCAAGACGTGCTTGAAGGAAGGAGTAGGAGTGGGCATTCTCCACCGGCAGAACTGCACCTGCCAATGCCAATATGGCCTAGGACCAAACTGCGACGGTAAAATTTACAGCTCGTCTTATCTGTTTTGTTTTTGTTTTGTTTGTTTTTTAAAGCGTCCTTTTGTATGATTTGTCGCGATTTCGATTTTCTTCCTCTCATGTCTTTTCACTAGAAGAAATGTAAGTGAATCTCATCACATTAATGTTTTTGGCAAAAAATATTTTTTAAAAGCGTGCGTAGGCAGCTGAAAATGTTCGTTTAAAAAAAATTTGATCAATCGGCCTAAGGTCTAGCTTCCTTTTAAAACGCATTTTCTCAACTTTTATGTCAGAATGTATGGTTTATCACAAAGATTTTTTTTCAAAGTGAATATCTTTTATTAAAGTCAAAAAGCAAAGCGAATTACTTAAGCCGATTTTCCTGAACATTCTTTGATTCAGCAGCAAATGAAGCTGCCAGACGTTCTGTCACGTGCTTTCAAAACTACGGGAGTAGGACGAAAAGTATGCAGCTTTACAATGGAAGCGAAATAGTAGTCTTGTGGCACCCCACAACTTTTGCATAAAACCATAAAGCAAAAAAAGTTTTTATAATTAAGAGTATGTTCTAGGTCTGATACTGACTCAAGAACCTCGAGCCATATTATACGTCTTTTCCCAATGGGAATGAGAATTGCTTTTTCTGTTAGCTTTCATTCCAGAGGAAGTGACCGCTACTTCGCTTGAGAAAACAAATTTTGTAGTGTGGGTTTATTCAATTCTAAAATGCTTAGATAGCTGGCTAGAGGAGCTGAAAGAGACTATGATTATCCAGTAAATGCGTCTAAAAAATAAGATGGTATATCTCATCCCCAAATTCGCAAACCACACTTAGCAATCTCTTCTAGCCAATATTCGCCGTCTTTATCAGTATAAAGAAGTAAGCTGTGATCGAAAAACAGAGTAGTTCCTCGTCGGGTGAACTGCCTTTGATTGTCAGCTCCACTTAAAACCGTGAATGACTGATACGCTAGGATTTTGTAGTTCTTGAGCTGCATCAGGAAGTAAGGATGCTGAAGAAACTTTCTGAATTTGGAACTGATTTTTTTTTTTTTAAATCCAGAAAGGAATTGTTTGAGATGATAGAAGCTAATAATAACAGAACGAGAGAATAAACACTTTTGCACAAAATTTAGACGATTTATGAGAAAATCCAGAAACTGTAAAGCATTCAAAAGTAAATGTTAAGTGAATAAAAGTTCGTCAAGATGATTGCGTTTACTAGCAAGTAAAGCCAAGAATGTCCTTACCTACGCATATACTGATATAACAAGTAGCACTAATAAAACAAATCTGTAAAGATAACGAAAATAGATTCATACAATTAGAAGAAATTTTTTTTTTGATACTTTGAGGACTGTAGCATACAGTCGGTGACCCTGGTGTCACAGCGGCAAAATCTGTTTGTATTAAACGGTATTCATGTTGTTGAGCGGAAAAATGTCCAATTGCGACTACGATTTCTGCTTTCTGTATAAATGGGAAATTGAAAAATCAACGAAGTTTTCTGCTTCCTGTGTTCTGTTTGAAAACAGAAATAGAAAACGGATAGCAGTTTTCTTTCGTTTGTCTTTTCAAACGTCTAAACAGTGAAAATTGGCTAATTTCCTCTTTTTGATTTAAACACAAAAAGAACAAATCTAAAATATATTTGAACGCAGTTTTTTCTCAATTTCTGACGCTCAAGAAAAAGAAAAAGAGTTTTGCAACAAATGTTTCCCCACATGATCACTTGCCCACTCTCTATTATTCCTTTTTTCTAGAATAGTAACAGCCTTTTGAGATTAAAACACAATTTTTGCGAATGTCTCATGTGGCCTCGTCAGTAGGCCCTCTTTTTGCCCAAACCACTCGAGAAAATGGCTTTTTGGTCATCATACTCTTGTTATAAAGTATTATAGCAAAAATAACAATTTAACAGTAGATTTCAATACTTCAAAGAGTGATTAGAATGCATGATTGTAAATAATAATAAAGTGAACATAAAGCGCCAAATCCAGGCCGTATGGGCAAGCTAATGGCGTTTTACTCACACACATGCGCGCGAACGCACGCAACATACGAAATTATTGTCTATAGAATGCCACATGGGATGAAAGTTATGGGGCCAGAAGTTGTTCCCAGCTTGCACAACTCATTTGAAAAGATGCGATTCAGGCTGCAAATGCTTTTTTCCACAGCACAGTTACAGTCATTGAACGGATCTAATAGGTAGAAGTCCTTTTGCTTGTTTGTTTGTTTTTTGTATTTGTTTTGTTTTTGATACTCTTAGGGTTGCCTGCAGAATGCATCTTAGAAAGTCATAATGAGTTCACAAGCCATCAGAAGGGAAGCAGTGTAAATCAAATGACATAATACTTTCCAGACGATAAACTGTCGCTGTCATATGTCATTTTAGTTTGGTGCTCTGGGAAAAGCCGACACCCTGATATAATCTTCTGCGAAAAGGGACCAACGGAAGATAAATTTCTACTGCATTTGTGTAAGAGCATCAAATCAATTCAACAACAGTCAAAGAGGTCAAATGCATGGGCGTAGCACCTAATCACAAATGAAGAGGTTTAGGAGTTACAGTTCTACAGTTAGTAGCTCCAATCGACAAAGTCGTTATTAATCTGTGATTTAAAAAAACTAATATGCTGGGAAACAGTTCTTGTCCATGGATCAAACTATCCGTGTATTGCTAGGACCAAAAATAATCACGAAGCAAAGAAAATAAAGCATACTGCATCGACCTTGTTACCTTTTCACTGGCGAACTGCATGAAGAAGTCACGATGGCGAGATAAAGGCAGCAGTCGATGGGAAGAGGTGTGTAGGTGGAAATGGCCTGGCGCAGATAAAAAACAATAATCAAGAGTTTTTGTTTGTTTTTCTAATAGTACTGAGTATTTTTACATCGTTGATTTGATGAAGGCCAACTTTTAAATCACATACCACACTTCTTTGTGCCACATTCTCAAATGCCTTTTTAAACTCTATGAAGTTGTTGATCCCGCCGATTTTTTAAATAAATTTTTGTATTAGGATGCAATAGTTTAAGACCTGTTGAACCGTGCTCCTGCCTGTTATTTTGCTAGCAGTTCCTCGGTAATTTGATTCTGGACTACTTTTTTTTATTTCCTCAGAACCTTGCATAAACCCCATATACTACAGCGACAACTTTGACCCGTGCACTGCTGTGGACCCCGCAAGTATTGACTGTGCAATCATGGGCGAGTTCTGTCCAAGACAGTGCCTATGTCGTAAGTTATTCAATTTGGGACGGGATTCTTTTAAAATGCTGCTGTTGTCATAGTAGCTGTCAGTTTGTGCTTCTGTTTCATCCGTTATGTATAACCAGCTTACGTTGGAGGTCTATTTGTACAAACGCATTTTCTTTTATATTTAGACTTATTCTCTGGGAGGAGCAGTGTTGGATACGGTAGTGCATTGAGTCTGGTGCTGACCAATCTGAGTCATAAAAATGCATGTGCTTTGCTATTCACCACTACTCACTGTCCTTGTCTGATGCGCTCTTCAATGCTTTTGTGTGCTGTGTGTAAATAAATGTGTGCATTGACATTGAAATTTTTTAGCTTTTATATAAAACAGTTTCACGTTGTAAATTTCGCACTAATTTCAACAAACTATTCAGACATCCTCGCTGCACGCACATTCTGACAGGTACATTTCCACGTCTCTCTCTCTCACACAACAAATAAAAAGAGCTAACCTGCTGACCTTGTTTTCTTGATCCAAGGTCCCTTTCCGAACGAAAGTGAGACGCTCGAGAAATAGAACCAAAAGCAGACAAGTCGAGCACACAGCTATGGATAGCAGCATTGGTTTGAATCCGAAATCATCATCTACAAGAGAAAAATTTCAACTTGACGACGAAGGCGCTGCTTAATTCTTTGAACTGAACCTTTCTTATGATGACGCTGGCCTATACATACAGGGTTATACAACAAAACAACAAAAATCAACCTTGGAGCATGTATATAACTATATGCAGCCCAACCGCACCAGAATACCTAATCTTTCTCGTTGTGACATGGCATAATAAACATTGTTGCTAACCTTATATATCAGTGTTGTCTTTTTTGGGAGAGAAAAATTAGTGGTAGTACATAAGATCAGTTAAAACATTTCAGTATATATTTGACGCGTAAATCGTGGTAAACAGGGCAATGAAACAATACAATACTTCTTCTATGATCAGAAACAATGGTCAAGATCTGGATACGGACAATCGAACATTTTATGCCTCTGTCAGTTGACACCTAAACTAAATTTTATTTTTAAAAAATCTCTATAATTAGTTATTACTATAATTTTCTATTTTGAGTGTAGCCTCGAAGGAAGGACATTGAACAAATCTGATATCTGCAACCTTACTAGTTCAATCTCATATGAAACAATCATAAGCCACGTAAACAGAAAAATGAAACTGCTTAAGTTGGTTTAAATTATAGATACTGAGTCTGATTTTGCTTAAAATATCTGTTTCAAACGACTCGTTTGCTTGCAGTCAAACCTAAAACACTGCTGGTGCATTAGTTCTATTAGGCCA
This sequence comes from Pomacea canaliculata, assembly GCF_003073045.1. Lineage (NCBI taxonomy): Eukaryota > Metazoa > Mollusca > Gastropoda > Architaenioglossa > Ampullariidae > Pomacea > Pomacea canaliculata. Next base: position 15,917,935 of record NC_037601.1, on the reverse strand, counting down.
CTGTGTTTCGTACTTTGTCGCGAAACAAGAAAGTGACCATAATTCGTGTAGTAGGAGGAATCCTTTAAAGAAAGCCAGTCTTCTCTACTTCACTCAGCTCTTCTTCGCTGTACTCGAGAAATTGCAATGGCCTAATCCGGCCAGATCCATGATGCTAGCGTTCCAAAGACCAAAGCGGTTGGTGGATGATTTCAATGACCTTACTGGACATCAAAACATGGTGATCTTTATCTAAGGCCTTACAGTGTCTTAAATACCATTGTAAATAAACTGTTGTTCTGCAACTCAAAATTTTGAGCAAAAATTCAGAATGTCAATATCTGTGATTTAAAGAAGTCGTGGGGTAGGGGTTTTTTTTCTTCAAATGATTGGGTAAAGCTCAGTACAGGTTACCATTTCCACATATTTAGGTGAATACTCACTTGCATTCCATGCCTACACGAATCTCATAATATATTTTCTAATGATCTGAATAACCACAAATAATAAATCTGTGCTTCGTGCATTTTCCCGCTTCAAGTAATATTTTACGTTTTCCTCTAAAAAAGATTTTTCCGCTGTTTATTGTCGTTTTCCTCCAAGATTAAGTAACTGACATAGACACATGCCTTTTGTTGATACCATAGTTTTTTTCTACACTAGTCGTTGAGTATCATTCATTAAATTAAAACAGACCTAATTAAACAGGCGAAGCGAGATACCCAAGACTCTTTCCGACAAGAAAGGTTTATTATTTTACGAAGCTGGTTGATATGGACTTCCTTAGGTATTTGCGCATCAACGTACACACTAAGGGTACCTACTAAATCAGATAATACAAATCATGATTCAGAAATGAAAACGAAGACTCTTTCACCTGTTGCACTCTATGCTTTGTAATAATCAGCATTGCTTCAATTTTATCATCATTCATCGTAAACTCATTAATCGAAATTCAGTCTGCCACTTATTCAGTACAATATCTAACGCTCTCATCAGCCAGCGACTTCGGACAGGGCAATGGAATCGTCTGCATAGCGGTGATAACGAATAACACCAGACGGAATAATAAAACCATGAGGGTGCAAATCGTTAACAGAATAACCAAAGCTAATAGTTATGCACGACTTACGAAAGGCTGGACTGGTAAATCTCGAAAAGATCTTTACTTTCCAAATAACATAAGAGCTTCCATCAAAGATCCTCTTTCCTTCCGTGTCCTCCCTTCCTCCAGGTGAAGTTGTCTCTCCTGCCGTTTTCGACCTCCTTGGAACCTGTAACAAGGCAACGTGTCACCAACGGTAAACAATCTTATTTGCAATCTTATTTGCTTGCATTACCAAGATTCAAGATTTTTTATTCTGTCATCCTCGAAGGGGTATTGAGATATTAAAAATACATCCATACATGTTCATACACATTCCTGTCTTAATAAATCGTATCTATTATTCAATACATACACAACTGGTTGGTTTATGACATCTAATAAAAAAAAAAAAAAGGAGCAGCAGCAGCAGCAGCAGCAGCAACAACAACAGAAAATAAAAAGAAACAAAATCTTTCCATTATCCACTCATTCTTTCCTTCTTCCAGCCCTCCTCGTGTATACCTGTATATGTAGTCACGTAAATTAAAGTATATGAACACATGTAAACAAAGGATAAACATGCTTGTGTTCTCTCTCACTGTCCTTCACATACATTCTGTGTTCTTACTATTTCCTTAGCCCTCATGAGTACTGTACATATTAGAGAGTTTGAGATTTGCGACGCGTAGGGAAAACTTGTACAGCAAAGGCAAAGGCCCCCTATAGGCTTACTCGTTGTGAGAAAGCAAGTGAGATTTAAAGAAAAACAAGAACAAGCTAGTTTTTGAAAACACCAGTCCTGAATCATGTTAGGTTCCCGTGGCTTAAATCTTAATCTCTTTCTCACAACGAGTACGTATTGCAGTTCCTTATGAGCGAAAAGGGAGTTGTAATATCTCTGAGAGCAGAGACTGAACATTAATATCGTCTTGGACTTGCAGTTATTGTTGTGTTGTGTCAAGCTAAAAGTAGAAAGACCTTTTGCCTTATCAAACGGCTCAAAGCACGTCCTACATGCAGGTCCGTGACTCAGACCTTAGGGACTGGGGTCACTCGCATTCCTTCCCCTCATAGCTTGGTGACCTTGTGGGTAACACACAGCTGCCATTTTTTACATACGCATGTATCAATAAGAAGTTTTGTCTATACTTAAGCTAGTATCCCATAGTTTTAAATCATGTTATGCTCATCTCCGACGCATCAGTATGATCCGAACACATCTTCCAAATAATCCTGCCGTTTATCTTCCTTGTCCTTTCTTGCATCGACTACTGTAACTCTTTTTTTACTGGTCTTTCTAACCATCTCAGTGGCGTAGGAGGGCAACGAAGGCAGCCTTCCTCCCCTTCTCAAGAAAGATACTAAGGGAACAAGAATGTGTAATCATGTGTTCGTATTATCTAATTTGGTACATGATATGCTTTAGTCGATGGGTCATATAATTCTATGATTTATATTATTGAACATCAACTTACAAGGACAAAGTAAAAAAAAAAAGGTAACATAGAGGATTTTCTCTTGAGGGAAATTCCGTGTTACAGTTGAGTAAAAAGATAACAGCTACAGGCGTTCCGACTTCTATCGTGAGTCCAGTAACATGGAGCAACACCAGAAAAACAATATGAAAGTATATGCATAAAGAAAATCAGTTAATATCTGGCATTGATCCCTACGAAGTCAACTAAGCGTCGAATATTTCAAAATGAACGTTCGTGTTGTGATTTTGTAATCTGTTCAACTTACAATCTAGTCGTGACAAGAGTTTACAGAAATGACAAAAAGTTTAGAGATGCATATTCAACGCACGCGTTTATTATCCAAGTGTTATAACAAAGCAAAACAAAGCAAAAAAAAAAGTGAAGGAGGAAAAGGAAATGTTTACTCTGTAGATCTGACTATGAGCGAAAAGGAACAAGGAAAACATTGGGCTGAATAGTTTTAGTAAAGGTAATGAATTCCAAGTCAATATAATGGGGATGACCATAAATGAAAATGTAAATTTAGCCAGCAGTGACAGTGCAAAAATAAATAAAACCCAATGAGTGCAGGGCGAAGTGTAATTATACTGCATATATGCCTTGTTACATGAAACGTAGTATTGATGTGTGTAATGATAGTCGACGCTTTAGCGCTTATGATTTTCGTGAATACAATAATTATCTTCTGTGAGATAATATTAATTTCTCTAAGATATACTTTTACACATTGGTCCTTTTACTCTTTATAGAAAATTTACTACCGCATTTTAAAAATTGTAATGTTATTTTCGCTGCGCCAGATTACCGTAAATTTTGGTCTGTTGAGCGCTTGTGTTTAGAAGCCGCACGCACTAAATTTTTTTCTATATCTCTACTTTTTTCCACAAATAAGCCGAACAAATAAGGCTGCAAATATATATATACAACTTGAAAGCTGTTTGGTAGGCATTTCGACGTCTCGTTTTCGGCATGATGATCGAGGGTGTGTGCTTCAGCAGCTGATCTGAAGACTTCAATTGTATGCGACTTTGATTTAAAAATGTGAACAGTTAACACTGTAACAACGTAAAGAGTTAACACTTTAACATGGAGATCACCGAAAAATTATTCGAAATCTGAAAAAATCCGCTGTTTAAAGATGGAGACAACTATCGCAGTTTATTGGAAGTCGCGGTCTTATTAGCCGAAATTTGCGATTATAAAATTCATCAGATATTTGCCTTTCCAGCGTATAAAAAAAAAAACTGCTTGAGCACGTGACCCTCGACGCGAGTTGGGAGTTATTTAAAATAGAAGTGCATGACTGAATTCTTTCACGAACAGTTTGAAATTTGAACAAGAATTGTTCCTCGGATGATAAAGATAGGTTAACATTGAAAAAATATCTACTAAAAATTAATACAACGGAGAATTTCATGTGCTCTGAAACTATAGGTGACATTAAACATCTGGAGCTGTACATTAATTATTTCTATATTATATAGTATATGTGTGTCATGATTTAGATGTTCCCCCTTTCTGAAAACGAAAAAAATAAACACATGCACAAAAAGTAAAGTCCATGCTCAATTCTAACACCACATAATGTAAAAGTTCTGAACCAAATGTAGTAAACTTGGTTTACGGTCTTTGCCTATGAGTTGATCTTGTCATTGTCATTACATCGTCACTGTAGACATAACGTTGTCACAGCTGCAAAAGAGTTACCTTGATGGCCTCTTTCAAGGAAGGTAACTCTCACTTCTTGGTATATTCTCGGTTTGTTACTTTCCATACGTTAGTAAAAAGCATGTCTCCAAACCTCCCAACAGAGTTTTTATGTATCCATTCAAACAATCACCACGAAACCCCTGAATAATACTGGCGTGCCTGCAACAAAGACTGATCCTGATTCTTTGTGCTGTGAACATGAAATAACAAAAGAACCCTTACTCGTCTTTGGGAGTAGGAGGAAAGTCTGCTGCTGAGTCTCTGTTGTCGATAAGGAAGCCGCTCGCCAAATCAGATGTCTGTCTTTGCACGTTGCTTTGGGGGCAGTAGTTCTATTGTAAACTTTCTCGAGTCAGGTTGTAGACTCGGAAATACATATACCATCACTCATTTTCGATTGCAGCGTACTGTCGTCTGCCAGATTACTGGAACCATTTGCTTTGCAAACATGGTAATAACCTTTGTTTACCCTTCTTGGTAATTAATAGTGTGATCCCCAGTAGAGTTACAAGAAGTCTGCATTTGAAAGTATTCTGCCTTTTGTGAAAATTTTAAATGTTTTCCTAGTGCAATGAGCGTTCACTAAATATATGCTAACAATAATCAAGTATGCTCGACACAAATTGTTTCAGAACTTATAAAGTAGTATTGTTTCCCTATAAACTTAATAATTGTATATTTTAACTATGCACTTGAAGTTAGAATGGCACTTTTTATACAAGTTCTTTTCAGGGTTAGAGTTAAGTTCAACTTCTATCAAGTTTAATTAAATAGTCATATGGCCAAATTCCATACCATTTTAAGTTTTCTTTCAGTTTCAATTAAAAGCATTGTGTAAACAAATTTATTCACCTAATACTCCCATATATTTTTATTTGTATTTTCCCTTTATTCCTTATAACTCCCTGATGAATATCTTATCTATTCACTCTTGTCTAGGATTTCTAGGGAATAGAAATATCTTATATTTTCTTTGACCTGTTCTGTCCAAGATTAGTTAATTAAGCTTCTTAATTAGTCTTGTGTGTTGATCTTTATTCTACCAAGGCACGCCAGTCTCCAAGTTCTGATATGGCGGCATTCCGTGAGCAGTTTGCAAAAGCCAAGCACATTGTTGTACTCACAGGTGCTGGTGTCAGTGCTGAAAGTGGTGTGCCAACATTTCGAGGTGCAGGAGGTTTCTGGCGTAAATATCAGGCACAGGTGAACAAGGAAATGAAAAAAATAAACTGAGGGGGAAATCTATTCTCTTATTTTTCTCATTAAGAGTGAAAGACTGGAAGTAAAGCAGAACTTTTCAAATTCTGTGTTTATAAGCATATCATTTTAATACATTATGATGTAACATTTTCCTCATTCTTTAAAAAAATATACTGTAGACTATCTTGAAAGAGAAACTGTACTACTTTAAACTGTAAGCATTTTCCATAATGTTTTACTGTTTTTTTTCTAATTTTTAATATTTTTTTATATAAAATGGTTGTTTTCCTAACGTAAGTCAAGATCTTGGTTTCCCAATAAGTAAGATAACTCCACATAAAAAATTTGCTTTATGGGATCTGAAAACATAATTAGTTTTGGTTGACAGTCTCATTTTTTAAGACATTTTGTAATAAAGCAGACAGGCAATTAGGTGGTACGAAATGTCATTAACATACTTTTACGTTATGAAAGTATGACATCAACAAATGTACACTGATTTATACTTTTTTTTGTTTTGCTCTTACCAATAATATTTCCAGTATTTATTATTGGGAATGGTAGGTGTGGAGGAGAGGGTAGGGGTGCAGTACCTCCTGCAGTTTTAAGTGAGGATGTTGTGAGCTTCCAACAATTTTAACTTTCAGGTGTTGAAAACCATGTACATTTTATAAGAAATCCTGCTCAAGATATAGATCTATTGAGAGATTTCTAGATAGAATTTGCAGAATGTAGATTTTGAAGAGTTGACATGTATTTGTTTAATATACTTACATTTATTTAAGTATAATTATATTTTTATAAGACACAACAGAGAGGAACAATATACATGTGTACATGGTTATCATATATATTACATATATATCATATATGGTTAATATCTATTATTCCTTTGTATTTGCATTTTTCTTTTTATTAATAGTGCTTTGAGCCCGCCTTTAATGGTAGGGAAAAGGGCTTTACAAATTAACCTTATTATTATTATTTTTACTATTATTTATAATGTAGACATGCGAATACAGGCAAACTTACACAGGGTTTTGTCTTTCCACAGGATTTGGCAACACCTGAAGCATTCAAACGCAATCCTTCTTTGGTGTGGGAATTTTATCATTATCGTCGTGAAGTCATGCTCTCAAAGACACCTAATCCAGTAAGATATTCAGTTTTATACAAATAATGATCTCTTTCATTTAAGTAAGCAATGGCAAACACATTCATTTAATTTGTAAAATGGGACAAAGAAACAATACATATTTTGAACAGGAAAAAAATGAAAGTTCTTCATGTTTCTGTTTTCCTGCTAGGCTTTATATTTGGATCGCATCTATTCAGAACTCTGTCATGAAATCTGTAGTAAATTCACATCGTTCTGTTGAATCCAGTCTAGCATATGGATGAAAAAGATTAGCAGATGTAATACTTAAATATTGCACCAATATATCCATGTTTATCAGTGGTTTAATGTCAATATGGCAACATACATGCACATTTATAAATGCATGCAGAACAATCTCCACACAAATGAAAAAAAAAAATTTCATTTTGCTAAGTCTCATTTATACAGGCCCACATTGCTATAGCAGAATGTGAAAAAAGGCTTGCTGCTCAAGGGCGACGTATTGTGGTTATAACACAGAACATCGATGAACTTCATGAAAGGGCTGGTTCTAAAAACATTCTGGAACTTCATGGTCAGATCTTGTTTTCTTAACAAGTGCATGTTATTGTAGAAATTTATTAAGTTTTTATTTGTATCACAGTTGCAAACTACAAAAACAAAGTGGGAGAAAGCAGTAGGCAAAGTGATCACCAGCCATTAGAAATCTCTTTATTTTTATCTGCAGCTTGGTAAATTTAATCATGTTCAAAGATTTTCTGAAAGCTGATTAATATTTAATTACAATTTTTTTTTCGTTGTTGTTGAAACAAATTGTATCTGATTTTTCTTGAAGAAGATGGGAGGGGGTGTTGGGAGGCATGCTTTTATCTTGTTCTGTTCTGACCTTAGTGTGTTTATGTGCATGTATATGTGTGTTATATTTATTAAGGTAACCTTTTCACTACACGCTGCACTAAATGCAAAGATGTCAAAGTCAACAAAGATAGCCCTATCTGTCCTGCACTTTCTGGAAAAGGGTAAGAAAAGTGTAAATTATCAGTGAATTTTTAGTAAATGCTTTAAGAGTTATAAATGTGATAAGCTTTAGGCAAAAGGGCAACAGGGATACACTATCCCTGGGTATCACCTAAAGAGGAGCATGACCTAAGCTGCTGCTCTATCCCCTATTATAATGCAGTAAAACTGGACTCAGTAAGCCTTAGCTTCACATTGCTTATTGACATCTCAAATTTCATAAATACTAAAGACCTGTATCCCCTCCATAATTTTCTTTCATGGTGCAGCAGCGAGTAACTTATTTGTTATCAAAGCTGTAGTAGTTCATGCTACTCATTAACAAAAATATTTCTTTAATTTTGCCAAAATTAGACAAGATCATGCTACCTTACTTGAAAAATTAACAAGCATACAGCAAAAGTTTTACACTTTATCTGAAATGCTAGTTAGTTTTTTCCTCAATCCTTCTTACTGTTTTAATGGTCTTTGGCTCAGACTGCCCGATGCAGATGCCCCAGATGCTCGTATACCTGAGTCAGAGCTGCCACGATGCATGCAGCAAGGATGTAATGGGCTTTTGAGGCCCATGTTGTTTGGTTTGGAGAATCTCTGGATCCTCAGGTCTTGGCAAAAACTGATTATGAACTGGAAAACTGTGATCTATGCTTGGTGGTGAGTTTACAGGAGCACTGCACTCTCGCTATGTCAATCTGGTTGCAAAGTCAACAAAGGGAATAATGAGAACATAGTTTCATTACATGAATAAGTTAATGTCACCATGGTATCTTGAAGCTGTTTTATCACCTAAAACCTATGAATCTATTTTGGTGTCAACCAAACTAGAAATGTGTAGATTATCTTTGACTATATGATATGCACACTGCCTTGGATAATCTAAAATATCTTAAGTAGGGATTGATAATGTGCATGATGACAACTGTGTTCTCAGGTGGGTACCTCTTCTGTCGTGTATCCTGCAGCCATGTTTGCCCCACAGGTAGCTGCCAGAGGAGTACCAGTAGCTGAATTTAACATGGAACATACACCTGTGACCCACAGTCTTGGGTAAGTGGTTTGGGCAGGTTCACCAGATCTGGGTGAGACTCTGCCATGCGTTGTCTTCATTTTGTTTGAATAGACCTAACTGTTTATGAGGCGAATGTAGTTCTTTAACCTTCTGGCTATTGGGAGGAAGAGATGCTAGAGACTGCATTCTTGGAGCCAGATTTTGCTTCTTTTTATGGTGAAGGTATCATGTATCCTCTCTCTCATTGCCTTTCCTTCCCCAACCTTATAATGGGGTCAGGTACTCATTCAACAACTTTGTCAACCTACAAAAGTATACTCCTCGTGTAAGTATCAAACTGACTTGTGCTTATCCTCTGGATTTAAAGGCCAGCACTTTTACTACTTGGCTCTCCATTTCCCTGTTTATTAAGAAATTACATACATATTCAAGGTATATTTTTTCCCTAACTTATTGCTAAGAAAAACAAAATTAATTTTGATGCCATATGCAGGTAGCGAGTATTTTATTATTAGCTTTTGTTTTGATATTTTTGAAGATAATATTGTTAATTGTGAAAAGTGCATCGTAATTCTAAAAACACAAGGAACAATATTTTTCATTAAGTGAATGCTGGTTGACTCTAAGGAAAAGCTCTGTTCTTCTGTTTTTCCTCTTATTGCGTTTTCAGCACCTGGACTAATATTATGAATAAAAGAGTGAATACATCAGCAGTTGATATCCACACATGCAGTAAAATGTCCAAAATAGGAGTAAAATTGAAATTTATGAGAAACTCGGCAGGCTTTTTAAAGCAGTGCTTCTTGCTAGCTGTGGTTTCCTAGACATTTTCTTTTTCCCTGTTCAGTTTTTCTTATTAGTTATATAGCATGTAATATCTTGTTTTTATTTTACTTTTATTTTTGTGTTTTTGCTTTATGTGCAGATTTCACTTTCAAGGTCCTGCTGGGGTGAATGTACCCATTGCCTTGGCTGCACATGAGTCTGAGAAATTAAAGTGAATCGTAATTCATCATGCTATTTAATGGTCTGGATAAACCATAGTTATTGTTTGTATTTCAATGCTTATGTCGTTTATAATTTGTTTTTGATCAGCTTTGTATGTGTTAATAATAATAAATGTGTTATTTATATAGCACATAATCACACTCATGAAGGAGCATGCTCTCAGTGCTTGGCAGGCAGGAGACATGGACAATATACAAAGGACGGAAGGAAAAACAACTCAGCAGACAAATTATGAAAGACAAACGTATAAGACACAAAGAGGTATCAGGAAACAAAGTAAGAATGGAGAGTGTCATAAATCTGCAGAGAAAGAAAAGCATGCAAGCTAGTCAATTTGCTATAATTATGCTATTGACAACTATGTTAATTGGTGTAAGAAATACTGCTCGTGAAACAGATGTGTTTTTAGTGCATGTTGAAAGGATTAGATGGTGGGTAGATGGCAGATATGCAAAGGAAGAAAGTTCCACTATTTTACAGCACAGTAACTAGAAATCTGGAGATCATATGCTGCTGTTCTGGTGATAAAAACAATTGTTGAAACATTGTAATATTTCAAGTACATATTTTAATTATTTATTTTATATTATATTACTTGAAGTATAGTTTCAAAGAATCTGCTCTGTGATATTTATGATAGTTAATGTCGGCTGTATAACTGCTTATGCAGAGCATTATTTGTCTGCCACATGCCTGGTGACTGTTCATATTGTATCTGATTTGTTAATATAATACGATATTCAATTATATAATCGACTTGATTCGTGATGCAGCATCACCGAATTATCTGTTATCCAGAGTGCAAGAGATTTGTTTTATGTGCAAATGGACCATTAGAGAGACTTATTTTTGAAGTATTTTTGTGAGTTCAATAAACTCTTTTAGATGGTGGGTTGTAGGTCTTTTACAAAAATGTTGTCCATAAGCAACAAACACTTATTGTGTAAGGTGTAAACTGAATGAATGCCTTTCAAGTGCCTATTATTCTTTTCACAGTTTTTTTTTTGTTTTTTGACTCAGTTCTGCACGAATTTTGTACAGTGATGTGACGAGAACTTTCTGGAGTTAAATGTAAACAAAACAAAAGAAATAAATAGAGACTTTAGGAGAATCAATAGATGATTTTGTTGCTTCTAGTGTGATACATAGTAAACCATTGAAACTGTTAACACTTTCATGTACCTGGGAACTATTTTTGATTGCCATCTCAAATGGAATTTTGACACCGAACACATTGTGAAATGTGGCTAACAAAGACTGTACCTTGTGTGTAAGCTAATAGCTTTTCAGTTAGTCAAGCAATCTTAAGGCGGTTCTCCCAGTCGTTTAATTATTTAGAGTCTTCTAGCTTTTTCATTTGTATGCTGGTTTCTCAATCACATCCATGATAGGAATAGTCAGAACAGTATTGTCCACATCTATTCTAGGGTAATTGGTATCAAAGAGAGGGATTTATCTTCTTTCTGTTGCCAACAAATAATAAAGAAAGCATCCCGTATTTTGTCAATACCTGAACATGTACTAACGAGAGAATTTGTATTAAGCTCAGTTAAACGTTATGCAATTGAATATATGTAAAAGCAATAGGCACCTGAAATCGTTTGGGCCATCAGCAGTCCAACTGCTCAACCTCAGATGAATGGTCAGTGGTGTGTGTGAGCGTTGTTGTAGATGTTCACATAAATGGCCTTGATGTAAGTTTTTTTTAATGATTGTCATTTGTTCACTTGTTGACATTTTTTTTAACCCTGCACCTTGGAACGAACTTTTATTTTTAACTTTTTGTGACTAGAGCACCTTGGCATGTTCAACTTGCCCATTGAGACAAATAAAGTTGATCATTGTCATTGACCTATCCCTGTGTATTGCTGACTGGACTGGACAAACACACACCCTACCCCTCACAAACACACAAGATAGAAAACAAAATAATTGTGAATTGATTCATGCAGTCAAAGATATTACTTCTTTATGTTGCTGTTATTTGGACTGTGTGCTTGGCTGGCTACACACAAAAATAAAAAAAAATTATAAAAGGATTAAGTAATTTAAATACTTCGAGGGGCGAATACTGATATGGCATTGGTTTCCTAAACGACAAATGAACCCCTTCTCCCTAGATTTATACTTGAGGAAAAAGAAATAGAGCTGTCAGTAATACAAGCACGTGTGTTGGACTTCCTTCTTAGTCCACGTTCGCTGCAGCTGTCGACGTGGCAAAGTGCAGCAGCACGCTCAGTCCTTTTATGCCGGTTCAACGGCTCGATTCCCAAATGCTCAGGCTATTTTGTGCGTTAAGGTCTAGTAAACAACTTGGGGTTTTTACGAGTTAGTGACAGAAAACATTTCATGGAGCGTGTCAATTCCTAGAATATCGCTGCACTTTCGGTTTGATGTTTGGTTTCGCATGTGTGAGGGCGAATGAACAGGCTTCATACATAGACAAAACGGACTGCAAGTGTGATAACTTTAAAACATACAAGCATTGATCCGATAGCAATTTTTAGATACATCTTAGTGTCCCTCGCATTGATAGTAGGTTCATCTGTAAGTCGTCAGTCATAGGTCACCGTGGCCTCATTGAGAGCGTATTGAGAGTCACTTATGAGGCGAAAGGCGTTGTTGTCTGGTTTATGAGCAGAAGGTTGCCTCTGTCAGGAACTCCACCCCACACACCCCTGCCCACCAACTATATATAGACTGATTCGTGATTGATCAAGGAAAGTAAAAGGCAGGGGGAAGAAGATGGTTGGGTTCCCCCTTCCATCTGCCCCAACCACATCCTCTAGACACGATGAATCACTTACAATTCCCTTTATTCTTCCAGGCTTTGGCTGTATGTTCATCTATTTCAGTGTAAGCTGTTGGTCTTAAGTTGTTGACTTTTAGTCATCCGTGATTCGTCGAAACATTCGATGTTTGATGTTTAGAAGAGATTTCTCGTTCTCTGGGAGAGTTTTGAAGTCGAGCGAACTTCTCCCAAGTCGAAGGCACTCGGCAGATGAAAACAGATATGTCTCCTCGGAAACAACGTCAACGCTACTGTATTAGCTGCACATCATCTCTCATCCTCGAATCTACTGTGGAAACATTTCTTAGAACTGTCATTTCTGACTGCCGACACGATCCAGCACTGTCCGCCAGATACCAAGAATTTTTTTTTCTTTTGGTGCATGCACTATATATGGTTATAGTCAACCCAACTTCAAATTAAATTCTATTTTTAAATACAAGCATTTTCGTTTGCCTTATACTTTTGTATAAGTGCCTGTCGAAACAAAAATGAATAATTTAACATTTTAAATTTACTAGTGTGCCAATCACTTGACATTTTGACAAAGTGACGATGGAGATTGCCACTCAACACGATCCATGATGTGTGCGTGTAATTTCCTGTTTCTTTTTGCTTTTGAGTTTTGTGTTTATGTGCTTTTAGCGTGGGAACGAACATATAGTCGCGACTGTTAAAGTATTTTCAGCCATACGCCGCTGACAGGAGGGGCGAGGGCTCTGAAAGGTCACGGTGACCTGCTTGGTGCTATGGCCTGTTTAGACATCACAGGTGAGTGTATATGGAGCTCCCCCGCAAGAAGAGAGATAATGTATTCGTGTGTGCACACGGCGAAGCAGAATTCAACTTTGAGGAGACTAAATATATATATATAGCGTTAAATGTCAAAGATGGAGTATAAGTTTGACAAAGTATGGAAACTTTGCTTCACTCACGTATCTAAACACATTACTACCACAACCTGGCAACACACAAGCACGCTCACACACAAACATTTTTTTTTAACCCCCAGCAAAGTTCGCCCTAAGAAGGCATATGGCTGCTTGCAGAGTCCACCGTCCACCGAGTGTGCTTTTTTTTTTTTTTTTTTGAAAGATGGGCAGATGCTATGTTACCAGTTTGACTGTTGACTTATGTAGACTTGATAAGATACATTACCTGAAGCAACGCTGAGGTGTGCTCCGTTGTGACCTGCTTTAAGTTGCGTGTTGTGTGACGTCAGCGCTGTGCAATTGGGCTCACCTCCTCAGGTGACAAACCTTCTGTCATTTGTCATACGCAGCTGCGCGCTCGGCATAAATTATAGGACAAGACTGATCAAAGATTTTGAAAAGGTTGGTCTTTTATTTTAAAAATTAGAATGCATGGCGTTAATCAGAGTCACACTGTCGTCAGAGTTGATGTTGTCAATGCATCAGATGAACCCTGACTGTTGCACAGTGATAGATACCGACAGCAATCTCTTGCCTCATATTATATCGTTACTGAATATATGTTCATTTTGCTTCACTGTAGTTAAAGAAGTCGAGGTAATGAAGTGAGTTATTGTGGAGATGGTATTAACGATCAACCTGTCCTTGATTTTCTATCACAAACAAGGCTAACAGACGAATTTGAAAACGGTTTGATCCATAGAATTTATTAACATGGCGTGGTTCAAAATTTTTGTCCAAGCTTAGACAAATAATGTCATACCTCAAACGTTAGCTGTGGGAAAGAGAAGTTCCCAAAACAAAACAATATCTTTCTTAAACCATTTACCACAGAACTGTGTTGTTACATTTTAATTTTCAGTAATGGTCTTCGTGAATAAAATCAGTTGCTTGCATGGAAAGAACCATTTTTTTTATTATACTGTAATCATAACACTTTTGATGAGGGATGGTAATACAGAAGTGACGGTTAACAATGTGTATTCCATGAACTATTTTTGTAGGCTTAAAAAATATCGTTAGTAATTCTTTAAAGTACAAAGAAAAAGGAAATACACCAAAATTATAAACTGAACACATTTAAATTACGGCCACCTAAAGTCATCTGACTTTCAACAAACGATTCTAACCCTAACCCAGCAGTTACCAAAATAATATACGATACGAAATCATAAATTATTACTAAAAAAAAATAAAATAAAAAAGATTTCCACTCTGCGCTGTTTGCACTCATTACAGTCTGACTGTAACTGTAAATGTTAGACACTTCAGCGTTATCAATTCACTTTTGCGGTTTCAGACAGGTGTTCACAAAGATATGACACCTAGTCCATCGTATATTTCGTGGCTGACAGTACTTAACCCTACCCCGACACACACCTGAGAACACGAGCGACTATCAAGAGCTTCTCATGCTCCGTGAAGTGGACTTCCTAGAGATAAGCCTTCCTCTGAGTTTTGTCTTCTATGTGGGAGTCAAATTTATGCAGGCCGACGGGTTTTTGACTGGCTTGAAACGGAATTTCTATAATTTACAATGTTATAAACAAGAAAGGGTGTGTATGTGCGCGTGTGGGTTGGGTGGTTGTGAGAGTTTCTATTCATGCTCATTTTTCGAGGCAAATGTGTGAGTCAGAGGGATTTTTGAGCACGTGACACCGTCATCTCTTGAAACTATTTCAATTGCTTCCTGCAGCGCATGAGTATGAGCACTCAGTGAAGTGTCACATAATCTTGAATATTACATCGCAATACAGTTTTTATTGATACGATTGTCAATTTGCACAGTTTCTTCGGCCCTCAGAAAAAAATGTGGGTCTAGAAAATCAATTAACAAAATATACGATTGCGCACATACATAGTATACTTATGTTTAACGTGAAAATAGGCCTGATACAGCTACATACATGAGTTCGGAGCTGGATCGTAAAATGTAATTAGTTGCTCAGGAGATGACAGTTGATTTCTTACTGATAAAAGCGTTTATCGAATCAACGCCATACACTGCACAATCGTTTCACACTAAAAGCATTTATCTATCTCTACCTTAGGTTCTGTCAGTACCTAAGTTTTAGCAATACATCAGTGCCTGGGGCTTGGCAGTATCACTGTATAACTTGTATACTCCAATACATACATAATTAGGACACTGTGTTCCTTTTAAAATTTAGCCCTCTGGGCGTGGCAAAGAGAATACAGAATGAACACATTTGTTCTGTGCTCGCAATTCGGAAAACTCCCCTGGACTATATTAAGCGTGACCTGCATTGTACTGTGCAAGTTCAAGCCGACAGGAGATATAAGAACTGAAAAAAAAGCAGAGGAAGTTTCACACAGGTCCCTGAACTGTGTCAACAACACTTGCCTGCAGCGTCTCTGCCGCCATATCAGTTTTGTTTCTCGAGGTGGTCAAAGGTAGCAACACAGGATTCCTAAGGTGAGTGGCGCGAACTGAGAAATTGCTGTTAACAACAGGGTGGTTACAACCCACCTGTAAGATAACTCAGGTAAAGCTGACAGGTGATGGTTAGACGACAAACAGTCGAGAGTGCTGCTTGACCTGCGGCTTTGTGTTACTGGCAAAGCCTCATGTGATCGCAAGAACGCTGGCCAAGTTTGTTATTTTTTTTTAATCTTTCTCAGAGACAGATATTCCAAGAAAGAAGGTTTAAATACAGAAATTATTTGAATTAGAAATGTCATCTACTCTGACCGAGCGACATCTGAAAAGCGTGAACGTTGCAGATGAAGGTGCAGGCAGTTGTGACAGGACAAAAGTTTGTGTAACATTTTTATGAACTGTTTCAGAACCGCTGACATGACTGCTACTTGCGATACGGTTGCAGATTGTCAGCGGTTACATTTCTTTCCTTTTATCAGATTAGTGAATGACCACCGGCGATAATACGTGATCAGACCTTACTGTTGTGCCCGACCTATAATAGGATCAACAGCTTTGAGATTACAAGCGGATGTGCAATCAGCGATTACAATAAAAGATCATCTGTAATTACAAATTGGAGAATGCATATTAGGCTGAAGAATCTGTTATTTCTAAAAATTTGTATATTTGTAACAGCATGCTGAAAACGACGGATGCACTTTTCTGAGAGGATGTGTCGTGAAAAACCCAGCAAAGGATTTATTTCCTGATGGAAACTTTTCTTACTCATGCTCAATTCGACACGTAGATATCAAACTATTTTTGTAAATTCTTTAACCTCGGTGACCTTGTGAAGTTTGAGCTCGGCTGAAGCTCAAGGAAGTTTTATTTACAAGGAAGTTATTTTAACGTAAAAAATTCCAAAAGCAGGGAAAATTTATTTACTGCAATAAAGGAAGCTGTAGGGTCTGGTGCAATCAAGATGTGTCACGTGGGTTTTTTGGTTATATAACGGTCTGTATTAGCTCAGTGATCGTCCTCTTGTGTTATCATCTTATAAATTCATCACGTAGTGTGACTATCCTGCATTTATGTATCACTTTCTGTGATCATTTTGTATTTAATATATATTATCCGCTTCCATCCTGCAGTCATTGTGTATCACGCAGTGTGATCATCCTGCTTTCATCGCTCTGATTGTGTTCATCCTGTGTCTGTTACGTAATGTGACCATCCTGCTTTCATTACGTAGCGTGATTATCCTGCTTCTGTCTTGTAGAGTTATTATCTTGTTTTCATTACGCAGTGCGATCCTCCTGCGATTGTGAATCCAGCCACTGATCATGTCTGTCGTCACATGGCCCTTTCACTGACCCCTGCTTGGCTAGAAGACGCAGAACCCATCAAGAATCACAGCGATCATGTCTTCATTAACGATAACGGCAATGACGGGTCCTCTCTTCAAGGTGATCCTGGTTGGCGATGCCGGCGTGGGGAAACTTCTCTCTTTTGCTGCATCCAAGATGAAGACTACATCTTCCGTGAAAACCCCACCACAACGGTGGGCGTGGAAAGCTGCATACATTCTGTGTCTACGGCTAAAGGAGTTGTCAATGTAAGTTAATACTCTTGTTTACAGGCTGGGGGTTCATCGAAGGTATGAAGGAAATCATGTGGGCAGAAGGCGCAATGTGTGTGGGTGTCGCTGGCAATATATAACTTGCGGAGTTTATTTTTACACTTTATTTTACAATCAGTCAGTATTAAATTCTCTGCCAAAAACTCGTTACTGGATAATCTTCACTGGACATCTAAGCAGATAAAGCAGGTCATCAATCAATTTGTGAAAGCAGGATAGATGAGAAAATAATAGAATGTTATAGCTCTTCCAACAGATTCGACGAAAATACCTGTTTTTTAAATACCTGTTTAAGCTGGTTTAATAGTAGTACAAAGAATTTTTTCTACTAAAAAACTGGATTTTTCCACTTCTAAACGTCGGTAATAAGAAGAAAGATGAATGTTGTCGTTGCTGGATTTGTGTTTGCTATTTTATAAATTAGTTTTACTTATAAGTTGAGAAAGATTTTTTCGGGATGACTTTAGTAGCATTTCGTGGTTCATGGGTTCTGGGGGGAAGGGAAGGGGCCGTCTTATCATCGTCTTGACTAACAGAAACTGGTTCTGCAGATGTCGGTGTATGACACAGCAGGCGTGGAGCGGTTTCGAACCTTGACCTCGGAATTACTACCGCAACGCCCACGCTGTCCTGCTGGTTTTCAGTCTGGATGAGCCCGCCTCCCTTTATGGTCTGTCCAGGTGGGAGAGCGAAGTCATGGAGTCAGCTCCTGCAGGTGAGTAATTACAGACTCGATAGCATCTCTGAGACGGTACTTGAATCAGCCGCTTGAGTCAGTCGTTATCACGGCAAGTTTTTTTTCTCAGCCTCTTTGATGACAATGCAGGGTCCAGTTAGTCTCTTTCATCGCAAGTCCTCGGCTTGCGAATTTAGATGACAATACAATCTTTGTTCTCGCCTTTCAATGATTACTACTGGAAAAGAAGACTCCCCTACATGCATTAATAGGAGCTACCGGCTTGTGTTCGTTCCTTCCTTCCTTCCTTCCATTCCTTCCTTCCTTCTTTCCTTCCTTCGTTCTTCCTCCTCTTCCTGATATGCATGCTTGCAATGGTGCTGCCAACATGATCTTACTACGTATGAAACGTCTGTCATATCATTTTACTTACAGCCGTCAAATTTCTAGTGGGAAACAAAGCAGATCTGCATAAAGCGGTACTTCCTGAAGCAATACAAGCTTTTGCGCATGCGCACAACTGTCAGGCGGCATTTTTGACGTCTGCGAAAACACGTGAGTATTGAGATAGCCAATCAAAGCTTGCTCTCCTCAGACTATGTCATCGGTTGATCGCCTAGTAATTTTATCGACATCAAGTGATCACAAATACTTGTAACATATAATTTTATTTAGAAAATTCTAGGCAGAGTACTTAACAAGATTTCTAGACTCTTAAAAGGCATGCCAGGCTGTCTTTGTTTGGCATTGCATCTGCCTCTGGTCCTTTTATAAGTTTTCTGCACGTGTCTGTAAGTACCCGGATGAGATATACGAAGCAGACGACGTCAAGGTACAAGGCAGTAGTAGTCTCCACACATTCAAATAACTGAGTGTAAAGCTTCATTTTGTGCAGCAAACTCTGATTGATCAAGTTCCATTAGCGTCTGAAAGGAATGATTTGGAGAGTCCTGATTCCACAATTTTAAATGAACTTATTAGAGTTTTAACCTGTAATTTCTGTACTAACGACAGGAGAGGGTCTGGATGGGGCTCTGGCTTCGCTGGGAGTGCACCTGATGGAGAAGTATGATCGCCACTCTCATCGGAAGGACGAAGACAGACTGTGGCGAGAAGGTTCGGGCATGCACGTGCACGGCGATGAAAATCGTGGAAGCAAGTGCTGCTGATGCTGTCACGTCAGATGGATCTAAACCTAGGCGAGCAGAACCTAATGGCTCTCGACAATCGCCACGAGTTCCAGGCAGTAGTGACCGACATCGATCCTAAGGGACGCAACTTGTGTGAGGCGAGACATTTTCTGTAGTTATGTCCCTGTACAAGAGGATTCCCTGACCTCGCTGGCGTATTGTCCGTTGTCATGGCTACGTCATGACTTGGAAAATCTGGACAATGAAAAGACTTCCTGAAGCGAATAATCGAAACAAACTGAGGCATGAAGTATTATTTTTTAACTAGTAAAACTAAAGAGAACGGATTTACAAACCACCCTTGACAAGTGAGTTGTGTAAGATTCAGTAAAATGCAGGGTGTATACCGGATTCTGCTTATTTTGTTCGTGATGTGTGGAGTATTATCGAAAGATAATAACTAAGACAATAATAGAGGATTTGCATTGCTCATTTCCCCCGTGTTAAAATGAGACTGTAAGCTCTTATAAACGTTTTCCTCCCCCGCCATATCTTGCACGCTTGCACAGTAGAAGGATAGCATCTCACAGAGCACAAAGACTTAAGTGAGAAAAGTAGAATCCTATTGTCCTGTAGAGGGAAAGACCAATGAAGTATCCGAGATGTTGAATCTCTGCCTTCTAAAGTTCCATTTTTTAAAAGTTCAGGTCTACAATTATTAAATCAACGCTATATTTTGCTGTATGTATGACAAAAAAAAAAGATATCAATGTTTGTGACGAAATTCCAGTTTAAAATTACGTATATATGCTCAGCGGACTGTTTACCTCATGATAGCAAGCAACAAACAACACACACACAACACACACACACACACACACACACACACACACACACACACACACACACACACACACACACACACACACACACACACACACACACACACACACACACACTATTGCATATTCGGTTTCCAGTCCACCCAGCCGAACTCAGTTAAGCAACCACTATACATGCAGCTTTTGCAGTGTTTAAGTCTACATCTTACAGACTGTGGCATCAGACACATTGCAAGATAAATTAGCTGAAACACACGACACACAATCCACGGATCAAGGCAGGTAAAAGAGAGCTGGAACCAAGAAAGTATCGCACCCAAATGTCCAAACCATATATAAAAAGTTGGACCAACCCCACTTGAGGGCGCGAGGTGGTCCATACCGATTAAGTGTAACCTCCTCCTCAAACCCACACACATGACTTCATAGTTAACCAATAGTTTGCTGTCCTATTGTTCCAAACTGAGAATAAGTAGAACCCGGTGGTACACATTATGTGTGGATTGACAAATGTTATTAGAACTGGGGGCATGTTTGACTTTCCTTACCTTGAGGGAGTACTCTGTAAAGATTTCCGAGTAATTAAAAAAAGTAAAAATTAAAAAAGTCTGCAAAATTATGATGCACGTGAAACCAGAAAAGCTTAGTAAAACATTCAATGTCATAGACAAGAAACCTTCACTGACTGTAGGTACCATGATTACGTGAGTACAGATGCACGAAGTGGGCAAGTTACTAAAGTTGAGCATCATACCCAAAGCTCTATGTCAGAGAGTCAAGAGTTTCATGAACTAGTGACCCGACTGGTTCACCATGTCTAGGGCATAGCAAGGTAGATAGTCCACCTCTAACTCTGCTACCATTTACCTCCCTGATTAATCAGGTTCTCATTTCTGCTTGGAAAGCAGGTCGAGCAGGTCACACAACCTTCTGCTTAAGTTCTATTAAGTTCTATTAGGTACTCTTCTTTGTTATGATTAGTATTCACCCATTAGGATAAGGGTGAAGTTGCAAAGTGAAGAGTTTGAGTGAGAGAGTGTTGCTCCACCATCCTAACACAAGCCACAAACTGCACGTGCGACTGACAAATAAACACAAGTATATTTCTGATGTTATAGCTAAAAACGCCCTCTGGCTATTAAATAAATGAAATGCCCACAAAATGTCATGGACATCAGTTCCAGGATTTCGTAAAAAGTGCATGTGATGTCTGCAGGTTGTCCCTTCCGTGCACCAATACAGAAAATCTCTGTAAAGGTGGTACACTCTCCCTACTCCACCCTCATTGCAAGACCAGTTTATAGTAAGATGCTAACTTTTCAGCTGTTCAAAACTTTATTTGGAACAAAAATCCATTCATTTCTTTCCTCACGGTAATTAAGCAGTAACAAACTAAACAACTCCGGTGAAAATAAATGTAATACCCTACAATAATTGTTTGCGGGGAACATGTTCCACAAGTGAACAGCAGTAACAATCCTAAACTTTAACACAGAATTTCCCCGAGACCTTTTAAAAGCTTTTCCCCTTTGTCCATTCCATCATGCTATTAGTCTGATTACTAGCAACTTTTGCACCATAGAAAAGTTTGTTTTATATTTTTATTAACTGTTCTAAACTGGCCTTCAACGCTTCGCGTCGCAATAATTAGTTTGAACGAAGTTCTGAGATGGGTCACTTCCGGAAGAACGGACTTTGACGTCATCAACGGCGCACGCGTTTGTCATGCTGTCACTGCGTGGGGTGAAAGAAAATCGTCTGCGCAGGCGCGTCATGAAGGGCTCCCTGCCTGCAGCGGCACCTAGCGGAAAGAGTTTGAATGACTGGCGGGAAGAAATACATTTGTGAAAGGAAACGGTAGAAGGCGAGTATTTCCCCTTCAAACTATCTTTACTTCAACTTTCGTCCGCTGGCAAAAAAAAAAAAAAAAAAGTTTTCTGTTGATCTAATGAAAAGTATTTTTAAAAATTACACAAAAACTGTTTTGTTGGTGTTTTTTTCCCACTGATTATTCTATAAATCATTGAACGCTTATGCGTACAGATGAGAACAGAAATTAATAATGTAATCTATGAAACCTAATTTTCCACATGGACGGATTGTGGAAAGGGAACAGATAGATAAAAGCTGGAGTGAACAATGATACTGAGATGAAGGCGTCTACCTCCCACGTGAGTATCGTTGTTTCTGTCTGTCATCATCGCGCCAATGTTGGAGTCGATGTCGCCCTTGGCAAGCAGTTCTCCCCTTTGACTAAAGCCGAGGAAGCCCTCGTGGTCTTTGCCGTCTTGCTGAGTACCTCCGTCTGACTGTACTGAGGCTCGAGGCACTAAGAGGTGGCGACCCTGCCACAGACGTGAGACACAAGCTTCAGGACAGAGACTTTGGGGTGAATGGTTTAGGTTTTCTGGGGATCGTACAGGTAGCAGACAGTTGTAAAATGAGTCTTTATCCCCTGCTACTGTCTTTGCTTTGGGTATGTATGGATACGTGTGCAATTGCGGGTATGCTTGTGCACCCGAAAGAATGGAGAGCTGAACAGACAGACTGAAGGAGGAAATTTGCCCATACCCTTCCCTTAGAAGAAAACAAGAAAAATTAACACGAACCTTTTATGTACTGAACGACTTTAACCTTCCCTTAAAAATAAAATCTGTCCTCACGCACATCCGCTACTACAGAATAGAAGGCTAAAATCGAGGACAAGTTTGAACAATGTGAAGAATTTGTTGCAAAAACGAGATGAACTTCTGTCTAGAAGAATGCAGAGTCCCTTGACAGAAAGTCCAGTTCACGAGAACGGATTAATAAATGTGTCCGGGGCATTGATGCTTTACCTAAAAGTATACTCTCGTTACATTCACACTTCTTTATCTTCTTGTGGACTTTTCCCTGAACGTCCTTTACTCACACGATAAACTTCGTCATCGTAAAAATCGGTGTCGCTAATGTCGGTGGTATCGTTGTCGCTGCCGTCCACTGAACGACTTTTTCGCTGATTTTGGTCCAGCCGGCTGTACTTCCCCTGGAGTTTGTCCTTTACTCTGTCCTCGGAAAACCAGGAGTCCTCGGTGTAGTTGTCCTCGGAGTCATAGAAACATCGATCGTCTTCTTGAGGGCAGTCTGACGGACAAATAAGTCATAAATAATCCTTTTTTCTCAACTTAAGGACCTTCTATCCCGTATTTTAACGCATCAAACACACACTCAAGAAACTCTTAGACAAGGTGCTATGTTTTGCAAATTTTATGGACTAGATGTTCTGATAAGCGCACTCCAGAATAACCAGAAGTCAAGCTGCATTGCGATTGACCACCAAAAAATAAACCCAGCATAATAAACGAATAAAAGAATTGTGCAGGTGGTGATATGGTGAAAACATTAGTCTCATCGGCCATGGACAGACAGGAACAAGCCAACACCTACGTGCGTGTGTCGTCACCTGGTGGAAGGGATGAGGCGGCTGTCTGTTGACGGTCTGCGTGACGAGGGTCGCGAGGTCCGACACCTTGCCGCAGCGGTGCAGCGCTGTACCACCCTCATGGCACGCTCCGTTCAGCATCTCCTCCTGACGTGACAGATTCAGCTTCTCCAGCAGCTCGCCGCTATTCTTCGCCTGTTCTTGCTCCTGCTGCTGCTCGGCCCAGAAAACAAAGGTAGACAGCAAAAAAATCTTATATAGATATACCTCACCTTGGAACTGACGATCAGGTGTAAGAGTTCAGCGACTGGTTTCTGGAAATCTGATGGAGGAAATCGACAGGTGTGATGGGGAGGAACTGGTATGTGGAAGATTGACTTGGCTGGTTGGTTGTTTTAGCGGGAAAGTGCTTCCACCTTGAGGTGAATTTGTATTATGAGGGAAAACGGAGGGCAGGGAGGAAACCGCAGTACCCGTAGAAAACCCACGACGGCCGGCCCTGAGAACCGTTAGTAAACGTGGAGGACTGACACAATGAAAACATGTAGAGATGTGGCATGTAGAGAGGTTACCTCTACTAAAAGGTCTGTAATCTGAGGGCACATATACATACGTGACTTGCGTGAATCTGAAAGTTTATTTCAATATGTACATGTCCTCCGCATGCCCCTATACATTACAACCGTATAAATATATTACTTCCATACGTGTGCGTATGTATATATTATACACAGGTAGCTAACACATATGATGTTCGTGACTGTGCATACACCCTAAGGGCCTAGAATGTCGTGACACTGGAGCACTTTTGAGCGGGATGTTGCCACAAGAAAGCAATCTCATGTTACTAGTACCTTGACACCAACATATTGCTGTTCAACAGAATAACGTTTTCCACCAGAACAAACCTAATTAAAAAATAAACCTATACTTCTGCTCTCAGTCGTATCTGAACAGCATAGCAGTGGCATTCACGTGCGTGCGTGTGTGTGTGTCAGGTGGGAGGGTGGGAAGAGGACAGGGAAGGGGATCCCTACATATTTCAGAAGGTCTGTAGTGGCGGTGGCGGCTCTCAGATACACGCCAGGTTTTTGGAAGCATCACGTGCAGCTTCTCTTGCAACTCGTCAAACTGCTTCTGCTGCTTGAGGCTGGAGGCGCGATCGAAGTCGAGGGAGACGTTGAAAGTGCACATGCCCAGCGCGCTCTGCAACACCTGTCATCCATCAAAAGACCAGCGTCAGCGCACTTACGCCAACTCCTTAGTCATCAAGTCACCCGCAAGACAGTTCTTAACCCACTTTCCAATAAGTTTCAAAGTTTTATTTGATATGAAACTTTTCCAAACTTTGTCAAAATTTTTCAGTATTTGTCTGGTCAAAACGGCTTTTCAGCGTTCTCTTTCATCATTATGACGGTTTCTCGCAAGCACGAAGGCATTTCTGACGCTCCTCTAATATCATGGTGTATTATTTAAATTGTGTGATTTTGCCCTCCTAAACCGTCCAGTAGTGCTGGTCCACTTTCAACAAACAAGCATCATCTAGTCGCTGTCGCTGCTGGACTTACCTGAACCGGCCAGGTGGCGCTCCTGTTGCAGCAGGTAAAGGTAGTCTACAGTCTGCTCGCCCAACTGTTGCTGTGCTTCTGAACGGGGCTCTGTAGGCATCAGATATTGTAGACGACGTAGACACAAAACCTCGGGCAACGATTAAGACAATTCAGAAGGTTAAACACGCTTTCATCCACAATCACGCAACCAAAAGCTTTGTCTTCGTGGAGAAGGTAGTCAACGACTGGTCACACTTGTTTGAGGATGGTCGGTAGGCACGAGTATAGTAATACCTGGCTAAAAATGTACAAAGTACAAACACGGCGTGGTGTTTAGGTGTACCTGAACTTGTCAGCCACTCCAAGATCTTGTCCCGTTGCAGCTGGGTAAGGTTGTCCAGCGCATCCACCCACTCGCCTCGTGCCATCCTCCACTTCTCCAGGGTCTGTCCCATCAGTTTCTGGACACATAGCACAACTATTATGTCACGACAACCTACGCAAACAACGTCAACATTTTGAAAAAAGCTGCATATAAAGCTAGGAACAACTTGTTTAATGTATATTTACGTATGCATGTACGTACACGCAAGCATAAACTTATTTAAGTATGTCTGAAATATAACAGCAAGAGACACCATGGTGGCGTGAAGTTGACTGTCCAAGCTGCAGGTACGAAGTTCAGCAACCCGCAGCAAGTCTGCCGTTCGGAGCAGCTTCTCGGAAACTTCATCTGCACAAAGGTCCAAAAGCCCACAGATATTGTTGCTGGTGTAATTTTCAATCCATGTTACTAATCGCAATTGTAAATAGTATTCATTACCTTTGAAGCACTAGACATGGCAAACAAAAATTTATTTTGTAATACAAGTTTTAGTCTTCGACGAAATCTGATGTTTTATGTCAAGTTGTGACAGAAAAATCCGTCTGACATACATTACTGTGAATGCTCGTATGTGCACATAATGAAATCAAGAACAAAAGAATTAATTTCAAGTTTTCTTATTTTGTTTTCCACAACATATGTGATATATATATATATGAACATCAACAGAAGGCAACCTCTGAAGCTTCTGGCGCCCTCCACACTCAAACAACGTTCTCTGGCGATAAAGCTTTCCCCCAGGTTGCGCTCCATCTCTCGACAATTGCCCCTCCAATACAACTCGTGGCCGCGGGTCGACACAGCATCTAAAGAAAAAGAGCTTGGGGCCGTAGTCATGAAGCAAAGATGTAAGGTTTGCTAGATCCAGATTTGCTAGAAAACAGTCTGTAGTCATTTTTGTAGACTAATGTAATGCAGGATGGGGACTTCGACATTAAAGCTTAATATGTCCGTTGCTGAACCCCGAAGCGATTCTGGTCTCCTAAACTAGCCCTACAGATCAGGTGCACAATAAATTTATGACCTCAGTTTTAAAATAAAATAAATGCAATACTCGCCGTCCTCTCTACATAAAATGAAACATATCCCCAACTCTGAGCTTCATCCACAATCATGTCTGCCTCATTTTGCGTTTCACGACAAAACCATGAAGACAGGAGACATTTATCTGTCTTCCAGAAATTCTTTTCTCTTTTCACCTGCGGATGCCTCTACCTTGTTCCTGCCGCAGCAGCTCCTCCCGGGCTTCTAGTTCCTGGCTCTCGGCATGCAGGGCGACGATGCGGTGCTCCATGGCGCGGCACAAGGACTCCGCTTTCTCCATCGTAGCAGTGCAGCGCAGCGCCGCCTGCTGGACGCGCGGCATAACCAGTTCGTAGTCCGCCGCGAAGTGCTTGTCCTTATGCACGTCATGAATGATCTGCCGACAGTCAGGTCACAGGTAAGGGGTCACGTCAGCAGTCACGTGCCTTCCGGAAAAGTAGGAAACGTATTCTCTACCTTCTCAATGGTTTTCTTACGATTACAATAACATTAACCACACTTAACTTTAGCTGGATACCTGGGAGACTCTTACATGAAGTAATGATTTAAGGCACTAACCTGTCCAGTTTCTTTGCACGCAGCATCCAACGATTCAAACAACTTCCGGTGAAAATCTTCTCCCGGCAGGTCTTCGACGTCACGGTCCTCCACTCTGTGTAAGTCACTCTCTGATTTTCGACTCTGTTGCGAGAAAGCGAAACTGATTACAACAAAAACTAGGTTTCCCACATATGTTATAGATCTAGAATTACGTTACACGTTCATTTGTGTTTATTGATCATATTCATAAAATTCGCAATGCATTGTTTGATTTCCTATCGCAATCCTAATGCAAATTCGCGCTCAAGAATGACATTTTTTCCCCCTATTCAGGATTTTCATCTTAACGATTAAATTTTTAAAATGGTCCTTGATTGTTAACCCACACAACTGCCTTCTGGTTGGTTGTCATAACCAGATTAATCCACACAGAAAAAACTGTTCTTTTGGTTCTGAATACATCTGAATAGACCAACACTTTGATGCTCAAAGTACATCAAACTAGGGACAGTTAATTTCTGACATGTAGCGCCATTTCAATGACTATCTCCTACTACTGAACATGAAGTCCAAAGAAATTTGCTCTGCACATGCCTTAGAATAATGTTACAAGAAAACAGTTTCGTTCAGGTAAGTGATTACTCATCTACGCCTTGCGATTGTGATTTGGTCACCAAAAGTACGTCTAGAATTCAAGATTACCATTTTCAGCCTCTGCTGAACTCTTCCAAAATGGTCGTCTCTGTTGGTACTCCACAGCTGAAATCCCAGCATGCTTCGTGTTTGATGACGTACTTTCAAAGGAGCGATGACGTAAAAGTTAGCTTGACGTGTTTGTTTCTGTCAGCGCGAGGCAATGTTACGTGTTGTGACTTTTGGAAATTTTCAAAGATGGTCTACACGACTGATACAATCATGAGACAGCTTGTTCATTGCCTCACTGGTGATTTCGAAACAAAACGATAAGTTGATTATTTCTTTTTATTAATAACCACTTGCAGAAGTCATGTGTTATATAAAATAATTTTTGTGTGACCGACTGTTTGTGCTTTATTTACAATAAATGGCGTTCTCTCTCTCTCTCCTTTTCTCTCTGCCCATTTTTCTCTTTTTTTCTGGAAAGCACAACAAACTGCTGCGCAAACAATTATGACCACATCTGGACCATAAAACTTCCTCGGCCTTCCATTATTAATCAGCAGCTTACACACCCGTCCTCTTATAGGGAGATCAAGGCACAAGTAAAAATATTTACTCATCACCGTGAAGTATGCAGACACACCATGCTTTCCACCATAAGATGTACGTTACATGCCAATTAGACGGTAATAAATATTCATGAGTCCTGACCATCCATCGCAAAGGAAACTAATGCACCACAGTTACACAGTTGCTGGTGTGGCAAGGTAAGTGTCATACACCTGCTGAAAAGATATATATATTATTATAACCATACCCAATGATTAAAGATGTACAGTTTGCTTTGTGGATTAAGAAGAGTTCTGCTGATGAAAATTATTCTCTCTCTCAGCCGCCCTCCATCCACCTCCCACTGACCATTGTCACAATGATTTCCTACATTCCGACGTGAAAGTGCTTAATGGTGTAATGAATCTCAAACATAACTGACTTCACACACGCCGCTAACAAACGGCCATCTTTCCTACATCTGGATGACAGTATCCTCATTTCGGAGGGGTTTTTTTTCGTGAAGTTTTCGTCCTTCTCGACAAGAGAAGAGGACAGGGGGCGGCCTGGTAGTGTACCTTCATCTGAGGGCATGATGGCGGGAAAGGGAAAGTAGCTTTACTGACGGTACATGAGTCCAGATGGGAGATGGGAATGACTACATAAAGCTGACAGGTGGCGCACACAAGCATCTACGTATCTTGATGAAACGCTTGTTTACAGGGTTAGTCGGGCGGTCACGTGTGAGGCGGGGAGGGGTGAGAGGAGGGAGGCAGCAAGCAAATGCAGTCTAGCTTTATCGTCGGTGTGTATGACATTCATGAAGCGTTGTCACAGAAACTATCCAATCTGTCACCGAACATTTGGAGGACTTAAATATTTAGGTCAGGGTAGCAACTGGCAGGCGACGTGATATCACAAGATTTTCATAATTCCACCTCCTGCTCCATTTCTGTCATGGCGGCGGCGGTAAGGTGTATGTTCCATGATGGCTTTTGTTCGGATATTCTGAAATTCTCTGCCTTTCCGTTTTAGTTTTATTTCCTTTCCCTCTTCTCCCAGAGAGTGAAATCACAGACTGATGCAGTTTACTCTCTAAAAAATCATTTCTACGGTTTTCCCTCCAAACTCCACGTCACCAAACTCGACCTCAAGGCCTGCTTCCGTCCACATCTCTTGCAATAGAGGACGAGTGGGGCCCTCCCGTCTGCCTAGACTAAGAGTTGTTAGCCTACCTCAACCTGTCCTCAACCTGTCATTGAACGTTGCAGGACTCTCCAGTTTCAGCAGCTCGGCTTTTAACCAAGTCTCGCATCACTTCTTTGAAATTAAGGCCAATGAACCTTGAGTTAAGACCACCACGTGAACGTTACTGCCATCTGTTACTCAGCTGTAGTATGTGGAGTTTTTTTTTCAAGAGGGTGTTGATGGCCAAGGGTAGTGTGTTTGTGTAGGCGTGTGTCGTGGCAGAAAGGACAATGGCAGAGCAGTGTCGTGGCAGAAGCGAACGTACTATATCAAAAGACAGCGTTGCAGAAGGAAGGTAAACATAAGTTCTGTATCAGGGTTGGTAACGTGGCTTTTTCTACATGCTTGGTCTAGAAGAGAGTTACGTGCTTCTTTTTTGCTAAATGTAAGGTTTGAGAGACCTGATTAGCTTATTTCTCACTGAAGCTAGCAAATGTTAGCAGGTCTTTGATGACGACTTGGTGTAAAACGCCAACAGAACAACAACAACAACAACAACAACAACAACAACAACAACAACATCATCAACATCATCAACATCATCAACATCATCAACATCATTATCTTACGTGATAATACTACATCGTATTACTCCAGTAGCAGGTGAGTATCTGCATCACTGCTGAACATCTAACCATCTGTGCATTTAACTTTAAAACATATTCACGAAGTAATTATTGTTGTGACGTATACAGAACAGTTTACTGACCTTGCTTTGCGAAACTGTGTCCGCAATTGCGCTAAAGTGCAACGAAACACGCGTGAAGTAGGGGCGACGGGGGACTCGGCACTTCTAACGCCTCTGCTGATGACGTGATTTTACCTGTTGGCTGATAACGCAGGGAGAAGTACGCTACTCAAAACCAACCTTTGACACCAACAAACAAACCAACGACAAAATTCTGACGCCAACGGCGAGGACAAAGAGAGGATTCATCTTCTGTGTTGCTGTTGTTGTTTTGATAATGATGGTGATGTGGTAGTACAAAAGCCAGTTCTTGGTCAAGTAGGGCAGCAGACCTTGTCTTCCACAGGATGGTTTCTCTCTCATCTGGCGAAGCGGCCCAGCAGCCCGCTCCGTACCCGTTGTCCAAGCGCGTGCTTCTGTGCCTGGTGATGGTGGCTTTGGAGTCGTTCATCAACTTCGAGGAGATCTACATGCTCGCAATGCTCCAGCGTGTCCAGGTGCCGACCATCTTTGTGTCTACACCTGGAACTTTCTCCAGCGCCATCGGTGTCTTCGTCATCCCGCTCATTGGCTGGGCCAGTGACAGGTAAGGGGCCTGGAAACTGCGAGAAAATATCTCTTTTGTTGCGACAATGACAATGACCACATGTGGTCCAGGTGCAAGCATATGATAACGTTTACCTGAACTAATAATACAATGATGAAACTAAATCCCTCTGTTTGATACCAATTATCTTAGAACAGATGTGGACAATAGTGCTCAGATTATTCCTATCATGGACACAGAGATCGAGAAACCAATAAAAAATGAAAAAAAAAATAAAAGATTTTCAATAAACGACTGGTAGAAATGGCCTCAGATTGCTTGACTAACTGAAAAACTGTTAAACGCAGAAGGTACATTCCTTGTTGGCCACTTTTAACATTGTGTTCGGTGTTTAAATTCCATTTGAGCTCGCAATCAAAAATAGTTCCCAGCTACCTGAAAGAGTAAACAGCTTCAACAAGTTTACTGTGTATCACACTGGGAGCAACAAAATCCTCTTTGACTCTCTTAAAGTCTATATTAACTTCGTTTCTTTTGTCTACATTTAACTCCAGAAAGGTCTTGTCGCACCACTGTACAACATTTGTTAAGGCATTACCAGGCTCTTTCACATGTTCCTACAAAACAGTCAACAATGCAGCAGCATCAGAGAACAATGTAGCTATTCTCCTCCGTACTTCTGCAGCTGTCAGTGTACTTTATAAACAACAAGGGTGATAGACAACAGCCTTGTGGGCAGCCAGTGGTGTAAGAATAATTACTGTTAACATACACCCTCTGGTTTCAACGTTCTTTCGTGAGAAATAAGCAGTGAACTGAGATCACTCCTTAAAGCAGCATTTAACCGAAATATCTCCTTGAAACAACAGCAAGAAAGATATATTCAACAGCCGTAAATAGCCGTTGCCGACATCCCCCTTCATTATGGTCATAATTCATGAGAAAGTGGCACATCTCATGATCTTCACGCCTACTCTACAATGTTTGTTCTGAAAATTATTCAATAACTTTACTTGTTTTAAAATATTTTGACATAGAATCTTGCTTACTTTTTATATTTATTCTCAGGTTTTTGTGCTGTCCATCTCTCGGTCAGAAGCGTCCTTTTGCTGTTCTCACCCTTTTCATCAGCGTCGTCGGTTTGTGCTTGACACTCGCTGTCAACGTCCTCACGCTGTACACGCCTCCAACACCAGGAAACGTAACAACCACTGCATCGCTTGACCACGTCGACAATCAGTCTCTGTTCCTAACCTTACCCACAGTCGGTCGTTATAACATCAACGATCATGTGCCAGATGCTCTTCCGATCTCTGGTTCAGGAAGCACTAACCTCAGTGTACCACTCAGTGCCGAGGTAATAAATTCAAGCACGTACGCCAACAGTACGCAAACGATTGATTCTTCAAACACAAACTTCATCTCAGCTCTGGGAATTCTCGGCATCCTGGGTTTCACCGTGGCAGACCACGGCTATGACTCCAGTTCGTCCACTACTAAAGCTTACATACTGGCCGTCACCCCTCCTTCCCAGCATTCATCTCTTCTGGTGACGGCGACCCTCGGAGGCGCCATCGGGGGCTGCATCACGTCCATGCTGGGGTTCGTGGAGCTGAGCGGGATCTTCCCTTCCTCCCTCGGCGACGCCATCTTAGATCACGGCGCGGCGCAGTGTCTCGTCCAGAATGTCGTACTACTTCTCTCTGTCCTCATCTTCGGCTTCTGCAGCTTGGCAACTGGTTCAGAAGCCGTCCAGAAGAAAAAGACCGAGCACTCGAGCTTGACCAGCGCCACCACTGCTCCACACTCAGAGACCAACTTCTCCAAAGCCGAACCCGTTGCCCCCAACGTCCTGTCAGAGTCAGGTGATCAGGGTCGCCCTTCTCTTCTGGTCAGCAGCGACAAGCAAAATCTCTCCAGCAGGTCAACGAAAAAGCTTAAAAGACCCTCTTCTCAGCTTGAGACTGCAAAGAGCTTTTGGAAAAGACATAGAAAAATGGTTTTTCTTTGCAATATGACATTCTTTAGTCTGGCAGCTAACTACGCCTACTTTGTCTACGTAACCAATTATGTAGCAGAAGTCATATACGGTGGTGACCCCTATGGATCGTCAGACAGCTCTGAGTATGCACTGTATGTAGAAGGAGTCCACATGGGATCTTTGGGAATGTTGGCTTTTTACTGTCTATACGTAGTCTTCAATATTTTCCATGACAGGATTCTGAAAATAGTCAGTAAGTAGAAGATTTTTTTGATGACACTTTGATAATTTTAAATTTATGGTATCGGATCAAGAAACATCCTTTTTAACTAAATTAAAAATTGGAGATGAAGATGGGAAATATTTAGTATTTAGGATAAATATCCGAGTGGTATGAAAACTAAAGCTTTCCGTTAAAGTTAATAACAGTTCATATTGTACAGCAAGAAGTTCCATAAGGTAATTTTCTCTAGACTACTTTACCCAAACCTCTTTTTGACCCACAGAAATGAGGTCAGAGTACCTCCTGGCTTGTATAGTCTGCGGAGGTATAACTCTGACCTTAGCCTTCACCAGCAACATCGTCGTCTTCTTCGTCAACGCCGTCACCTTCGCTGTGTTCCGGTCCGTGGTGTACACGATTCCTTTCATTCTGGCCAACAGCTACACGCACCAAGAGGTGAGCCGTGCCTGTGCGCATGTCTGCACGACCATCAACATTCAGACTACTCAATGCCCCATCTTGTACCTTCCCAGACCCCGCTAGCAAACTTTCTTTGCATGATTTAGTTGTTGTTGTTGTTTTTTTGCGTGATTTACGGAAATTTCTACAGGAAAGGCTTTTATCTGTAAGATACATACATAGAATTGCGATATTTATATGTTGCCCTTGTAACTTACTTTCTACCATGAGATGGCATTTAATGATTTCCCTTGTGACTATGGAAGTCCAGTAACACTTATACATCTGTGCAGAAGTCAGAGACTGACCAACGAGAAGGATGGTCCTCATCACCTGTCCACGGGCTCTGCCATGGCGGCGGTGTCAGCCATGATTCCTGCCAGTTATTTCTTGGTCAGTCTGTGCATGGGTCCCCTCATGGAGTTGACAGGGAATCCGGCCATCCCTATAATCATTGCTGGGTGTATGTGTCTTATGGCTTTCCTTTCTGCATTCTTTGTTTCTTTTGTTTGACAGCATGGTGCAGCAGCGACTTACGTTCACATCTTTTAATCTTTCTGTTATCGAGATATCTTGATGAGGACATGTAAGTGTTAATGGAAGAACAATCAAATTGAAATACTCAGATGACTTTCTGTAGAACAGTCTTCCTTCACACTTCCACTGAAACCTGTCAAATAACAACCCGCATCTGTGTACATTTAATCTAACTTTCCCTTTTGTTTTATTACAATGACTTTGCTTTGGTGTAGTTTTTTTTTTTTATTTTTTTTTATAATTTTAATCGAGGTATAGTTATAAAACTTCTACCTACTCTTGTAAATACAGATTTGTCACTCTCTCTTTCACTGGTCTTTTCATTCATTCTTTAGCCAATGTTCCGCTTCAACATACTAAGCCCTTCTTTAAACTATTTTTCTAGCCCCTACATCCCTACATCCCCCGCTCCTGTCACATCCACTCATAGTTTATATACATACACACATTGACTAGCACATATGTATACATAGAGAACATTCTGATAACTGCTGCGATACCCTGGTGGTGTACATGAAAATGTATGTGCGAAAATTTGCCAGATGAATGATGACTGGACATGAGAAAGATCTACAATGTTTTTAGGAAGAGCTTGGCCGAAAATAGTCTTTGGATACTTGACTTTTGTGAAAAAGCTGGAGAGGTGCTAGTGGAAGGCTGGATGATTGTTATCTGTACCTCGAGGGTCAAAGGCCCTGTTCCTAACCAAACTTGTTATATTCTAATTAAAAAAGAATTTTTTTGAAGGACGCTGAATCTTTTCTTTGTATTCATAATGAGCAACTGTTCTCCGTCGGAGTACACGTGGACCTTTGACATGCGGAGAAAACAATATTATGTAAGGTACCTCCTGTTTATGTACGGTTCTTGGAGTTAAGATTGAAGAAGCACAAACAGTTCACACTTGCTCTGTTGAAATTATCATTTTATCCCAAATATATCGTTCAGACATGACGAGCATCTAATTAGTGTCTAGACTGACACAACCTTAGAGGTGAGCCCGGATACAAGTATTTATTAATAATAAAAAATACATGCTTGATTGCGTTCCATATACATGTATACGAGAGTGTGTTTACCTCAGAGTTGCAGTATAAAAGATCAAATTAGGACGCAAAATAAAATGAGGTTTAGTCAATTCTCAGAGACAGTTTCACTTTTAACAAATGTGAACCCTGAATTGATGGTTTATGACTTTTTCATTATTATACCATGCAAGTGTGCTCGCACGTACGAGTAAGCAAAACTTTACGTCCTGTCAAATACTCAGCATGTGATTACACATCTACGTGTACACAAGGACTTTAGGCGTAGCGGTTATTTCTATTTACTGTTATTTGTACCACGAGAGCCAAGTTGTTGACCGAACTGGTTGGTGTTATTTCTTTTTAATTTGAAAGGGCGTTGTATCTTTTCCTTGTGTTCGAAATAAACAATTGTTTTCGGTTAGAGTATGTATAGCGCCTCATTGTGATTGTGAGGATGGTCGTTGTTAAATCAGCTGTAGGTCGGCAATAGGCAAACAAAATAAAATGTAATAGAATGTATTTTTGTATAGTCGAAATGCTTGCTTCCTGCATGGTGCGTTTTTTTTTAAACACAATCAATCGGAATTAATATCTAAATCTTTCTCCCCAACCCTCTACACACACTTCTTCATTTTGTTTCCTTCTTTCTCGTGCTATCTTCCTCCTCACTCTAATTCTCTCTGTGTCAATCTTACACGCGCGCGCTCACACAAACAAACAAACACGTCTCTCTGAATGTTTTTCTTAACAACTTTTTACACATGATTGCTCCCCTCAAACATAATCTTCTGCTAAATAATTTGTGCTTCACTTTGAAGCAGACAAGTGAAGGGTTACTGCTTCAGTCTTCATTAACGCTGACCTGAATAATGTTAACGAAAATTTTATTTCTGACATAGTCTGTGTATTCTTTAGGTAAACACACAGGAAATTATGTAGAAGCCCACAGTTACTCTCGAATGTTTTAGTTACACAAAGACACAAGCGTGCTTTTGTGAGAAGTCCACAGTGGTCGCTGAATGATGGACCTGTCTGTGTGTGGCTTATGGCGCTGCTGTCGTCAGGAAGGAGGGAGAGTAGTAGATCTGGTAGGTCTGGTGACCACGGCAGTCCTGGGCCCCCTCAAAGTCCTGGTACGTGTCCGCCAGCTCCTGGGGTGGGATCTCAATCTGACTGTGGCTCGGGTTGCGGATTATGGCGTAAATCTCTTCCTGCAGACAACAATGAACGCTTGGGTTAGTACTTTACTGGGGTTGTCGCCCCCGACGGGAAATTATCTCCCTTTCACGTTAAACCGATGCATTGTCAGTCTGGTAGGTCTTGTCCCCCACTTCAGACAAAGTTTAGTTGGTTGGAGCTTTGCCTGGTGGGTTGTGTTGGTGAGGATGATAAGCATCCACCCGCCTATTTATAAAGGATGACGAATATATGGCTAAGGCTTGTGTGGGGAAATGACATACTGTTATAAAGTAATGACAAATCTTTATTTACGAGTGTAACAGAATAAGCAAAGGTTATGCTTTTTTTACATCTACTCCTTGGACTAAGTATCAAAATAAAAACTTTACATTTCATCAAAAGAACTAAATAAAAATAGAAATTATGATATGTACTAACATGGTGGTTGTTAAATAATGGACAGGGTTATTTTTGTTGGTTAGAGGACTGGCAACATGTGATACATGTTTGCTTTGTCCTTGTGAGTAAAAAGACCATTAACCTGGCTAGAAAGCGTCTGTAGGGAATCAAAGGGTTTGGAAAAGGTGTTGACTGAGTCCCCCTTTGAACCTGTACAGACTAGAGTCCGTTCTTTTGACAACTGGTGGGAGGCTGTTCCAAAGAACACTGTCTGAATGTTTCAGCCTGGTCTTGAATAGGTCAATTCTCGGTAGGGGAATATTGAGCTTGAGAGACCCTCTTATCATGTTGACAGAAAAGATAGTACAAAGTCTAACCAAGGGTAAGAATTATGGACTGTACCGTGATCTTGTTGATGCTGGCTTGCTCTTCCAACAAGTGGTCCCAACTGTGGGAGACGATTATTAAGTAACACAGTTTAGCCGTCACTGGCTGGTCTTTGATGAAGAGGAGAAGATGCTGAGTCTGTCGAAAAGATTTAAGTGTCAGAAACAGTATGCTGATTAGTTAAAAGTGCAGATAACCGGGATGATGACCTGTATATGAAGACTAACTGCTAAAGGCTATACAGCACGAACAATACCAACATTTTTTAATAGTTTGTCGATTGTATTTGTCAACTTCGTGTCTAATTAGACACTTAAATGTCACGGTCTGTTGGACCAAGGTCCCCAATTATTAACCGTGCCAGTAACGGCCATTACCCCGGCATGATGATCTTCTATCCTCCACCCGTGGTAAGTGTCAATGGAACCGCTGTCGGTGACGTTGGTGCCATTGACTGTGCCAGTTCCGGTGCCAGTGCCAGGCATGCGGTCCAGCAGCTCCCTCAACTGCTGCAGAAGCTCGTCGATCCTCCCACGCTGCGCCTGCAACAATTGACGTCATCGTCAATACTGGCAACAAACGGCAGTGGATTGACTTTGTTCTGAGATATGTATAGACACCTTACCCCCACACTATATTCAAGAATTCCCTCAAAACATTTAAAAACATTTATTATTCAGTCACTTATACAGTACAAGCAAGTCTTGGACTTTCAGTAAAACAAGATCTTCTTCCCACATCAGGGCCGACTATACAACAGCACGAGCTGTTAAAACCAGCGACGGTTGGTAAAAAGCTTAAACAAAGATCAAACATCAGATGTACAACAACAACAGCTTCTACACCATCTGGTCCACAAGTAACATCGTGACACATTCACAAACACATCATCAGTCGTATTCTTATTCATCACAATACTGAAAACAACTGACAGTGTGAGGGCACATTGATGTGCGTGCTGAAAACAACTAAAAAAGAATTGAGGGTGACAAACGTATGAGGGACAAAGAAAGAATCGCTGGCCCCTTCATCCGCCAATGTCAACAAAACCAAGTTATTCTCATTATATTCTCAACTATCATATTCTCAATACGGCAAAATGTTACAATACTACATATAGCTTACTGCTCCGACTGTAGCAACATTAATAAATACAGTCAACTAATTTTTTCGGCCACATTGCAGTCAGATGTGTTGTTATTTTCTTCCTCTGTTTCATATTCAATATATATTGGTGTGGCGGAATCTGGTATTTGACAATTTCCACACGCCTAAGTCCACCCCTAATTATATTTATCGTTTGTGTGTGTTGTTGAGTATGTTTTAGTACAAGCCCAAGTACATATCAACTTATAATATTCCCTTACAACAACTGATTTTAGCAAAATGATTTACTAAACGAACACGATGAAATCACATATTTTCCTGTAATAACTTGTGGACTTTTTACCTGGACCATTAAAAACAATCTTGCAAAAAAAAAATAAAAAAAATACAGCATTAAAAGAATAATCAAATACTCAACACAACAGCTTCAGCAACGTTTGCATATTTTTGAGAACCAATAAACCAATAAACTGGCTTACCAGAGCGACAACAACGAAGCACAGAATAAACCACTTCATCTTGGACAGTGAACAAAGTTTAGGCGGCTGACTGTTCGTTCACAGGCCTTTTAGCTGCCGCGGTGACCTCCGCCCCTGTGACATCACTTGGAGTCACTCCCTTGCCACACCTTCCTTATCAACGTCTGCAATCGCAGGAACTTTTTTAGTGTGTATGATGATGGGTGTATGCACTACACTACCTTGAGACCATGCGTGATTTGTCAACCTCCTGTACAATTATTTATAGCAGTTAGATAACAGTGTTGCCCGGTACCTTTGAGACAGATGTTTGGTTTCAGTAAAGGAGCGAGACCGAAAAAAAATATTAAATAACCGAGATTGCATGTTGTGCATGCACAGACGCATTAAAACCAACAAGAACAACACACACACACACAGAGTGAAAAATAATTTAAAGCAATACTTTTTTTCAAGTTTTTATTACGACTTCTCTTTAACACAAAATCCTTTTCTTCCAGCAACAATAATTAATATGAATATAAGTATAATTCCAAAAAGAAAGTAAAGAAAGTAAAAATAATAAAATGAAGGATAGAAGGATGAAAAAGAGTTGTATCAATTCTTTTATAAACTGTCTGACAATTCGACATAAGAAACACAAGGAACTAATTTAAATATGAAAGACAAAGGAATGACCTTTGAACCAGTTTCACAAACATCTGGCGTTCCTTACGCAAAGGGTAACATTGTCCTCAGAAGCCTTGCCTGGTTCTTATCGGGCTCGGCGACAGTCATTTTTTTTCTATCGCTTTGTACGTACGTAAACACTCACGCACGCGCACACACACACACACAAACACACACACACACACACAAACATTTACACATTTCACACACACACACACACATATATACATATATATTTGCAAAAAAAGGAATCCACGTTATTCTCATTTTCAAAGTCTGCTGTGTGCGTGGTTTCTGAAAACGTTCTTGTTTCTGTAACCACCACATTATTTATCTAGTGTCCTTTAACATCTGAGAATCTTGCAGGTTGCAGAACTGTTCTCTTATCTGTCGCAGGGTCTTACAATTTTGTTCTGACATCAGATGCATCAGTTAGATCCTAGTGTCTACACTTAGTTTTGCTTTCCATCTTGCACGGAGTTTTAATGAGTTGGACTTTTTATAAAGCTTTTAGCAAGACAAAGAAACAAATAACAAGGACGCATGTAAACACCAACACACTTGTACATCGTAGGCCGTATTCATAAAGAGAAAGTCGTTGTTCAGGGTTTAAATTTGGGAAGTAAAACTGTCACCGTAGTTACCACGTACTGTCCAGAAACCCCGGATATTATGTTATTTAACGCATTGACGTCATCTGGACTCCACTTTATAACCACAGAGACAAAACACTTGATTTACCCGAGACACCATTTACCCTGTCTTCGTGAATACGCCCCCTGTATCAGTAACTGGCCTTACGTGACAGTAGTCATCACGTCACAACGTCACAACATCACAACGTACGTCCTACAGATAACGTGAGTAAAATTCACTTCAAGAGTTCGGCGATAAGCGCCCTTCAGTTTCTCCCAGTGTGCATTGCGACAGCTTCTTCGCTGGTTTGGGGGTAGAGGGAGGGTTTGGTTGGTGTGCATGCAGTAGTAGCTGCATGTGTAATTGTAATGTTCGCGGGATGTAGCAACCCCGCAAAAAAACTGAGGTGAGTGATGATACGAGTGTATTGTATTCCCTTATCCCTTCACCAGCTCGTGCGCGTGGCCTCCTCGCCCTTCCTCCTTCCGCTATCTCGCTCAATGGACAGCCTTCCATCCATCCAACCAACACGCATACATACATAGGTACATAAAACAAAACGTTTACCATATTCTAGTATTCTTTCATTCCCATTCGAGATGAAGATAGCCACATTTAGTATATATAAAAATATACATATACGAATTTTTTAATAAAAAAGCATTAAAAGTTAAATCTGATCATCCAAGCTGTTGAACTCGTACTCGACCCTCACTGGACTCGTCCTTTCACGCAGATGAACCCAAAGCGGAGGGGACGTATCGCACGACGTAGGTTGCATGCCCTTGGCACTCACGCGCCGCCTGGAAGTCTTGGTACGTGTCGATGAGGTTACGGTTTTCAAGAGGAGCAACTACTTCTGGGGCATTCTTGGCAAAATCGCTCATTTCCTCCTGTAAATGCATATGTAACAATCGCTGAATAATATTCTTATGTGGACATTGTGCATTATTTATCTATAACATGAAAAACACATTATCTATAAAATCAATGCTCCCACGTGATGAGTCAGAAAAAAGTGAGAAGAGTTTCTAAATATACCGCTGACATAAATAAATTCCTTTATCGACTTTCCTTTTTCATCTTTCCTGCAGCCCATTCCCATGCGCCAGGCTAAAGATGCTTTAACGAGTCCTAACCGCTCGAATACCCTTCCCAAAAACAGAGATGAGGTCTCTAAACCTCACTCCCCAATGACCTAAAAGGTCAGGTGACAATTTTTACCTTACTCTACACTCTCACACAACTCCTATAGGTGTACACGGCAACATGACTGACACGACACAACGTGAGTTCCGCTCACCGCAATCTGTAGCAGGGTGTTATGATTGCTTAGCAAAGAATCCCAAGAATGGCTGATGGTCACCACATAACAAATCCTCTCCTCTGGGTTGTCGTCGATGAATAGGAAGAGGTGATGGTCCTATAAAAAAACACATGCAAAATTCAAACCTAGCATCACAAAGTCTCTTCTTCTGTCCATGCCTGCCTACTTCATGGATATTTAGTGGTGATGGTGGGGAAGATGATGTTATCGCTAATCACGAAAACCTTGACTGCACCAGTGAACAAAAAAATCTGTTGCATCCTACCGATTTCATGGTAAATTTCAATACTCAGATGAAGTGATCGTAAGTAATAATTGTGTGTGTGTGTGTGTGTTTGTTTTGTTTTGTTTTTGCTTTTTTCGGCAGAAACTGCTCAAGCAACCGTCATAAACAGGTCTATCATAGCTGAACATACCCCTCCATGATGACTTTCCACTCTCCAGTTGCTGGGAATGAGTTTCTTGATCTCGGTGAGCAGGGACATGACGTGCATCATCTGTGCAGGTGACATGGTCTGGGCCTGTGATGTGACAGACAGGGTGAGTGCACTAAAGGTGGTACGTGTGTCGGTCCAAACAAACATTTGACATGAACGGCGTGTACTTCACTCGTGAACGCAACTGCAGGCGCAGACAAAAGTATGCACCAACTAAAGACATCGTGACAAGAATTTTAGCTTTTATTAAATAATTTGTTATTATTGTATAGACACTTGTAAAATACGTTGCGAGGGGTTAACCCTGATGTAAGTAAGAAATGGGTTACAGAGGAGTATCCATCTGCTTCTCTCACAGCTCTCGATGATCAGCCTCACTGACAGGCACTTGTTTGCGATTAACACACAACTATGACCGGACTTGTGAAGGGGATATCCCTACCCATCCCTATTCCCTTGGAGTTTTGGGTTTGGTTGTTTTTTTTTTTGTTGTTTTTTTTTTTGTTGTTTTTTTTTTTTTTTAAGTCCGCTCAGTACCCACAACCCCTAACAATCTCTCTATAGACATTAGTTATTATCAAGCGACCCCTCTAGGTCTTTGTCTGTTGTGACAGGACGTCTCAACGCTTCCAAAACGAACCTTGAGATAAGGTTACCTCTGCGTTATAATTACGGCCCCAGAGATATTGTCCTTTCCGAATCAATGCAAAAAAATAAGAAAAAAAGTATTCAGTGGCATCGTTTTGAAGGTTTTAATCTCGACCCCTTTAATTAAAGTGCTTACCGCAGCAAGGGCGACCAGAATCCCTAAAGCAAGAACGAACCTCATCTTGAATCAGTGCAATTTGTTGAACACAGGAATTTCCTTTCAAACTGATTTATATTTAAGATGTCTCGTGTACAGCTGCGCTCTTTTCGGGGCGGAGCTTCTTTTGTGAATTTTGTTTTTGAATTGTTACGAATCTCCCAGGTCAAGGATATGTGGCATGGCGTGAAGGCTTCCAAAGGGGGAGTAGGACATTTGATAAGGAGCAGAGCACCGCGATTGTCTGCAGTTGCAATCAGACTATCAGCTTTTCATCACGTTTCTTGGATGAGGAGGACGCAGTCTGGTCGCCACCACCTCCCCCACAAACCCCACACACTTCCTCTCTCTCTTATTCGCTGCTTCACAATGTTGATCCAACAGTCGTGATAAATTTTAAAGGCATTTAGACAATTTGTGTAATGTAGCGAACCAGAACGTTTCAAGACATTATCTACTGATACTAAAGTACAGCGCAATGTTGTATTTTAACAGAGTGATTAAAAGGCAGACATAACAACTTAATGAATATGGCGCCTCAGCCATGACAACAACAACAAAGAATGAAAAGAGCGACCAAAGTAGTTAAAAAGAAACAGAGAGACAGAGGGTGGAATGGGGTGGCAGACACTCCCTGCAATAACCTAAAAATAAAACGTTGATCGCGAAATGCACTTTAAGTGAACACTAACAGTATAATTGGTCGAAAGAGTTTTTAAAATTAAATTTCAAACTTCTCTGTTTTATTAGCTTATGTCTGCGAAAGCTGACCATAGAATCTCGTTTATCCGCTAGGTTTTTAATATATATATATCTTCTGAAATAGTCAAATTCAGTCAGCATGTAAAACTATGTGATTTCAGCTCCATCAGTTGTTGTTCGAAGTTCTGTGTCCTTTGAAACTAAATTGTACTTGAAATGTGCGACCTTCCCCGTCAATGACGACTGGGCCCAATGTCACTGAAAAGTTCAACTTGTTATCAGGGTAGAGTCGCTTATAGGTCAGGTTACTGGAAGCCGAACCCAGCGTTTGACCAGAAGAAAAGTACGGTTGTTCCCCTAGCAACAAGGTTGGCACGTTCACGCGCTGATCTTGCTGAGGCCAGATGCAAAACACATCACTGACTCTTGAGGGTGGTTTAAATTGCTTTCATAATAAGAACAACTTTAATCCTTTGACTCCTTCACGCTAAGCCATCCAGATACTATGTATAGCTCTTCCTCTGGTTCCAGACAGCTATGCCCCCCTTTGATTCCTGCCCTTTTGTTTTTCCATGAAGCTACTTCGCCTTCAACTCTTTTCTTTCTAAATATATCCCACATAAACTGTAATAATTAACTTAGTTTGTTCATATGTATAATATTGATGTCGACTCATTGGACATTGCCGGAAAGCTCTTGGCTAGAAATACCCGTCAGGGCCTTGAATTCGATAACAGACTTTGCAAGCAAACTGTATAAGGGTGGGATATCTGTATATATATAGTCAGCTGAAAATCTCTGTGATTTCTGATCTTTTTCATTTTATTCTTTCAAATGTCGAATATCTTTCCCCAACAGTTTCTTAGGTTTAAACACGTTTGTTAGTAGGAGACATAACCTGGAGGTTTAAAGATTTAGTATTTGTTGTAATGGACTTTCTAGCACGCAGTGCTCTTCCATGCAATCGCCTGAAAATGAAACTCTGAAGGCAAAACATCGAAATCAGAAGCATTTTGAAAATTTTCTGATTAAGATGTGTGGAACGAGGACTGGGGTAAAGGGAAGTGCCCCGAACGGATCTTACAAAGGGAAACAAATCGGTTTTTAAAGAGGAATCGATAGGACACAACTTGTCTCCCTTGTTGAAACCCAAATTTGATAATATACAGTGGCGTAGGAAGATGCTCGGTTTTGGGATGGTGGTGGCCACTGGTGGGAGGACCAACTCTTTGCTGACAATGAACGACGTTCACATTCTTGTCCCCTCAGTATCTTTTTTGAGGAGGAGGCTGAGTCCCTTGCCTCCCCTTCGCCCTGGTTCCTACGCCGCTGAATCAATTGGAATCCCTGATTTATCTTGTCAACTCAAAAGTTATCAAAAATACTCGCTTAATTGTCGGGACACTATAGTGATACCTGTTCACAGGGCTGGGAGTCGGTGGTTTTCTCAGGATACTCATGTTTCCTCCCCATTATCCCAATAGTGTGAAATCTGCTCAAGGTGGAACCACCAACCAGCCAAAGGTGTCTAACAAAAAGCTAATTCTTAACGAGTGCTATGTACTCGATTTCAAATAAAATAATACGGAGATACGTGTATGCGATTTGAACAAAAAAGATGATCGTACAAGAGTAGAACTTAAAGCAACGGATAAATTTCAGAAGGGATATAGGTGCTATAAACAGTGTAAGATGAAGTCGTCACGTTACATTCAGGGATAGTACTTTGTGAACAGATGTTTTCAGAGAACTTGAA
This sequence comes from Pomacea canaliculata, assembly GCF_003073045.1. NCBI lineage: Eukaryota > Metazoa > Mollusca > Gastropoda > Architaenioglossa > Ampullariidae > Pomacea > Pomacea canaliculata. The sequence goes on along the minus strand of NC_037601.1, from coordinate 15,873,212 downwards.
TGTAGCCTTCATTGGAATCCGAGAGGCGATTGTGATGTGGAAGAGAGTTCCACTGTTCAGCAGCACAGAGGGAGAACGTCCGTTGTCCGTATGCGACTATCCTTGTGGGAAGGACAGAATGCGGGAGTCTGATGAGGAGCGAAGATTTCATGCAGGAGTGTGGACAGACAAGACTTCAGTAACGTGCGTATAACCCTCTGTCAGTGGTTCTCAAAGTGTGACCACTAGTGGAGTAGTGGTCCGCGGGCATAAGTCAGGTTGTCCGCGGCTGAAAGTCAGCAAAGTGATGTTTAAAGTGATGCATTCCTCGCATTAACATTTTAATTTCGAAGAACGAGGTACGTAGTTTTATGTCAACTTATTACTATGCTACTGTCACAAAAGGACATTTAGTTTTGAATTGTAATGAAACAAATGTGGCAATTTAAATTTGAAATTCATCGTACAGAGTGATTATTAGGCCTTGGTGGTCCGCCATATTGATGGTGGTCCGCGGTCCGAAATACTTTGAGAACCACTGATCTAACAAGATCTCGTTATTCCTTGTGCTCTTATTCAGCAAAACCTAAACATTTCCCTGCTTCTCTATCCTATTTATAGGTTAAATACACATTCAAAAGCAGGGTACAAGATCACAGATCACAGGTTACAGCGAGGAGAACGCGTGAAGTCACTCTCCCCTATGACGAGTCCGATCACACGTTCCTTGCTCATCGGGCCGCCACTTGCGTCATAGATGACGAGAGTTACTTTCCTTGACTTGGATTATTGACCAATGGGAGCCCTGCATTACTTTCAGTGCGTTGTTGACATTGTGTAAGAACGGAGCACGAACGCTTCCTTTTCAGTTGTACTTGCCCATTTGACCATTATAATCTGTTGATTCAAGGGTATTTGCTTCAGATTCTATCAAGATGAGTCTTGTAGCAAAACTTTTTGGAAGCGGGAAGAAAAACAAGGCCCCGACGCCGCAGGAAGGCATCCAGCGGTTGCGAGATATTGAAGAAATGTTGACGAAAAAATCCGAGTTCCTTGAGAAAAAAGTCGCAGCAGAATTGGCACTTGCTAAAAAACATGGTACCAAAAACAAAAGAGGTGAGAAAGAAAAGTAGATGTGTCATTTTTGTTGCCATATTTTACTTTGTTTTTAGCCAGGAATGTTTATTGTGATTGTAATTTGTGTCAGTATGTGATATATTTAATACAGGACAACATGACAACGCTCCTCCTGTCAATATCTTTTGTCCTCCTCCTTTCTCTTGTGTCTGTGTGTTCCCAACATTTATTCTCATTACCGTGGAAACTGCATAACAAGATTTTTAAAAGGCCACGGTCAACTATTTTGTTTTTAAATTCACCCACAAGACAGATAAAAGAATATCCGGAAGAGGTTGACCCAGGATTGCTCAAAGTTCATTATTCAGTAATACCAAAGAGCATTACCCTTCAGTTTAGAATCCACTGGTCTCTACCAGAGACACATTGCCATGATTCTTGTTTTCATCAAATACAGTCATTTCAGTACAGATCTATTTTATGAAAGAAAAATTTTTATTTTTCACTTTTGTGAAAGTTGTTACTTGTAGGATAATATGGTATATGAGCTATGTGATTCTGAAAGGATGATACTTGAATGGCAGATAATTCATTTAAGTGTTTTCTGTGACAAAGTAGATAAAGATTCAGCTAAAGGGAAAGTGAAATGTTTTTCTACCTAGCTGCTCTGCAGGCTCTGAAGCGTAAGAAGCGTTATGAGAAGCAGCTGCAGCAGATTGATGGGACACTGTCCACTATAGAATTCCAGCGGGAAGCGCTGGAAAATGCATCTACGAACACAGAGGTTCTCAAGGTTATGGGCATTGCAGCCCGAGCTCTTAAGGAGACACACAATAATCTGTAAGTGATTTTTTTTGGTAGAACAAGATGGCAAGCTATGTTTCTCAGTTGTTGTCTATGTGTGTTTACTGCAAATTCATGCACCAAACTATATTTTAACTTGAAAACATGATTAAAAATGCTAACATCAGAAACAAGTATTTTTCTGTTAATGTGTTAAACTTGAAGCATCAGCATATTAAACTGAAGACTATGATTATGGTTACATGCCTCATCCACTTATTTCTACCTCTCCTCCAAACATAAAATTTTAAAACTACAGAAAACATCTAGGCTGTGCTAAAGAAAAAAATGTATTCTGTTAGTTTCATTTTCTTATCCACAGCATATCAATTTTACTAATGAGTTGTAGTGGGTCAGTTTTGTAGCCACAAACATTCCTAAATTTTATGTGGGTTTTTGATCTGTGAAGAACCTATAGATATTAAAGGTAGTTTGTGGGGAAATTCTTCATTCTGTTCAGCGTGTCATACATTTTAAGGTGCTGTGCTCTTCATAATAATCTGGTTGACGGTAAATTTATTAAAAATGTTTTTTGTTGTTTTTTTTTTATTTAGAGATGTTGATAAAGTTCATGACCTAATGGATGAAGTTGCTGAGCAACAGGAGATTGCAAATGAGATAGGAGAAGCCATTTCTAACCCAGTCAGCTTTGGCCAGGATGTAGATGAGGTGAGTGTAGAGCTTTAAGTTCTGTCATGTGGGTGGTTGGTTGGTTTTGGGTGGGGGGTCTTTTATAGACTGGTTTTAGATCTTTTTTAGGCACCAAAGAAAGGAAGATAGCTGAAGTTGTTCTGGCATGTCTGCATTAAACATATGCCATCTGGTAAAAAAAGGAGTGTTAAAGTGTTTAAATGAACCCTCTCAGTTTTTGTTATGGATGTTTTAATTGCTTACATTACTCATAATCATGCTAAAAATGCTTTATTTAACACTTCTTAGATATTTAGTCAATAGCAAAAGCTTTTTTTGTTTTATTCTTTAATGAAGATCTGCAAAATCTGTTCAGTGTATATCTTAACACAATATTTCACTGTTTCTGGTCTGCTTTCAGGATGAGTTGCTGGCAGAACTAGAGGAACTGGAGGAGGAAGAACTGAGCAGTGCGTTGCTGGACATAAAAAGCGTCACTGACGAGCTTCCCTCTGTACCTATTGCCGAGCCATCCCGTCCTCAGCCACAGCCACGTGTTGGTTAGTCCAAGACTTGTTTGTCTTAAATCTCTCTTGCAGTTCTTTAAATTTCTGGACTGAGTGGGGTTATTTTTCCTTTTCTATTGGTGGAGTACTTTTTTTTTTCAGACAAAATGATTTTGTTTGAAATATTAAAGGAACTTGATAAAGTGTGAAGACTGAAAATTGATTTCTTTAAATGTACACTTCTAATAAAACTAAGGGCATATATAAAACTAAATACCAACAACTAAATGGTTGGATGAAGGAGTGGGGAGGGAATGTGGAGTTTTCATGTTTGAAATACAATTTGGAATGACAGCTAATAATTTTTTTTAGTTCATTAATTCATACTTTCAGTTTCTCCAACAAATGGTGATTCCTGTGAATAATAAGAAATACACTTTAGAAAATGTACTGAAGAGGCTATTAAAAGATGTAGCAGTAGTAATAATAATAAGAAGAAGAAGTAATAAGCATATTTTAAAGCACACTTTAAAAGTAGACTCAGTTTACAAAGGCACAGCATATATAAATACACAAAGACTCAAAAACAGAGCATACCTATATAGACCAAAACTTTATATATTTATATACAGAGACACAACAACATGGTATTAAGTAAAAGAACAAGATCTTACAGTCATGGCAAGGTGGAGAAAAGTTAGAATTCGTGGTTTGAAATAATGTTTTAAAATGAACTTCTGGGGGCACTTGGTACATTAGAGGTCATGATTGAAAATACATAAAGCAAGATGGCATAAACCACACACACCTTGGGGAAGTTTGGGCAACATTGATTACACACAGATCAGAAATCTAGTTGGAAAATGTAGATGAGAACTATATGGTCCATGGGCTAAGTAAAAAAAATGAAATTTCAGGTTTCAAGAAAAAAGATAAATTTGCGCTGAAATGTAAATGATGCCACATTAAAAACATCAGATTAGATGACCAAGATAAAGGATAGACTACAGAGATATCCATTAGAGCAGTGGTTCTCAAAGTGTGGTCCGCGGACCACTAGTGGTCCGCGGGCATAAGTCAGGTGGTCCGCGGCTGACATCAAAGTGATGTTTAAAGTGATGCATTCCTCGCATTAACATTTTAATTACAAATAACGAGGTATACGTAGTTTTATGTCATCTTATTACTATACTACTTTTACAAAAGGACATTTAGTTTCGAATTGTAATGAAACAAATGCTGCAATTTAAATTTGAAATTCATAGTACAGACTGATTTTTAGGCCTTGGTGGTCCGCCATAATTTTGTACTTAGGCCTTGGTGGTCCGCCGTAGCTCTTACTTAAGTAAAGTGGTCCGCGGTCCGAAAAACTTTGAGAACCACTGCATTAGAGGAAACAGTTGGGCATAGGAGAACAATCCAGGACAGATGTAAATGGCACAGTAAAGTGATATAGAGAAAAGAATGGAAGATAACATCATTTTTCAGCTAGCTAGTGTAAATGTTTTTGCTGTCTGGGCACAAATAATACTCTTTTTTTCAATTTTTGTTGCAGCTCAGAAAGAGGAGGATGATGATATGAAAGAGCTGGCTGAGTGGGCTTCATAATCTTGTCATTACCAGTCTGCTTCATTGTGAAGGCTGGCATAAATGTACACGGAGAATGGTGGAACAAATTTGAAAGAACTGGCTATTTCATATGTTTGTCAGACATTTTCACTTTCTTCAGTGAAGATAGGAATGTGTACAGTAACTGAGTGACAAGTCAGCAGGACTGCATAAAGCATCATACCATCATTACAAATTTTGAGTGCAGGGGCTAATGCATCTAATACAACTGCCAATGATGGCTGCAAAAGCATTGATTTTCAGGAAAATTTTATATTTCACAGCATCTTTTGGTGGTCTCCCTCTGTGGCTTGGATTGTAAACATTGTGATGAAGTAAAGTTGTCACAAGCATTGACAACCTGATATTTTAACTAGGCTTGCTTAAGTTTGTACTAAACTGTGCTTGAGGTTTTTTTTATTTTTATGGGTTGGTGGGTAGGTTGATATTGTTTGGCCCAGCCTAGCATCTCCACTAATTACTGGGTGAGGGCTGTGACTAATCAGTGTAGGTCTTTTAAGTGGGGTTTGATTTTGTGCATGAAGCCATGTTCTTTCAGTAAAAATTTGGATTTCAAAACAGAGTTAACTACTGGGCAGTGTCTGATTACCATTTTCCAGTGCTGCAGTCTAAAAGCGACAGACACAGTTTTTCCCCTCAAGTCTCTCTCTCTCTTCCCTCTACTCCCTCCACCCAGACAAATGTATGTGCTTCATTTGTTTTACCTCTACTGTCTTATTTTTGTGTTTCAAAGTACATATCTAAGCACACTTTCAGTAGTAATATATTTATATCATGAGTCAAATTTAGGAGATTAAAAAGATTAATTTTATGTTTAAAAACCTCAGAAGCTATATACTGAGATAGTTTGACTTAACAATAAAATGTTAACCATGTATGCCTGCTTACAGACATTGATCCTTAATACCCAGCAGCACAAACAAGGTTTGTCAGAGGCAAGGTAAACACTGTTAAACTCAAGAAAACTCTGGTTCAGAAAAAAGACGGGTGACTAACCTTGTAAGTGGAAAATTTGGGTCCACAGAGCAGCAAACTTCTAGAACAGTTATGTTCTTTTGTTTTTGCTTGAACCTGTACTGTATTTTATTTCTTTTAAACAGCTATTGATTCAAAGAACAGATTGCTGAGCATGAATCTACAGATCATTTTTATTTGAAGACTGGTTTTTGTCAGTTGAATGAATTTGTTATTGATCTGTTGTAGCTTAAATTAATAAATAGTCTGATCCAGAACATTTTTTTGTGATGTCTATATCACAGACTTGATTTCTATTTCTTGGGGAAAAATTGTGAGAGAAAAGGAGGTAACAACCTAAGGTACAGCTGGCCCAGGATTTTATTCATTTTGTACAAATGAGTGTGATGGCCTTGTGGCTTTCAAGAATTGTGGCAGCCATAAATTGTTTCAGCGTTTAAAAGTATAAAAGCAACCAAGAAATGTGATCTTCATATCCCAAAGCTCAGTTGCTTGTTTTTATCAGTTGGAAAGTTGTTTCTGGAAATTAAGCTGGCAAGGCACAAGCCTGGTATTAAGTACAGTGTTTCTGTGCACCCTTTTGGCTTTGTATTGTCAGAATACTTTTGGGACATACTGTCTTGCAGTGCAGTGTCTTTTGTGACAGGCCTGAAAAGTCAGTGATCTTGCTAAGTTTTTGCGTTGTTCTTAAATCCTACACTTTTGGCATGTGACAGGTGTTTTATATTTCTCTGAAATGAAAAAAAATTCCTCAGCTGTTAGGGTGTGAAGTACATACAGTGTGTCATATTTGCTTTGATGACTACATAACATGAAATAATTGATAACAAGATCACTGCTTACTAGACTTTAATGTGGTAAATTTCTAAGGCTTTTTTTTTTGTTCCTCATTCTAGTATTCAGTTTTTAATCATCTTTTTATTCCTCCTCTCTTGTATGTGGCATTTTGTTATAGAGAAATGAATGGTTAACTAGAAAATCTTACTTTCACATGGGGAAAACATTTTCCAGTCTCAAAAAGCAACTGTCAAGATTTCTAGTATGTTGAAAATGTAATGTTATAGAGATTGTTGACATTAAAATGGATAACTATGCACTTTTTGGTGTTGCCATTTTATGAGTGTATTTGGAACTCTGTTTTAGAGAAAAGATGGTATATTTATCATAGGATTGGCATATGAAAATAAGAAGTAAACATGAAAGTGCTTGTTTTTTCTGATTCTCTATTAATATTCCTGGAAAATGTTACTTGCTAGTTTCAAACAAGCTATCGTGGGTTATAAGTGTGTAGGTTTATGTTGGTTTGTTTCTTTTTTAATTTCTTGCATCTTAGTGCTGCACGTTTTCAAGCATCACTTGCTAATTTCCTGTGATCATCTGTTGTATTATTATTAATAGAATCAGTACTGTCTTATTTAAATGCTGTAAATAAATTATAATACCCTTTGCAAAACAGACAGCAGTGTTTATTGTTTTGTGTGTAAAATGAAGGACTGCACATCAATCTTTGTTTTTTATGAAGTTTATTTTTTTTATTCTATATATTTAAACTTATTTATATTAATAATCCACAAAGTGACATCCACAGGCAAATTTAAAAAATACAAAAGCATATAAAATAAAATCTGCAAAAGGTTTGAAATAACAACACTGGAGAAATAAAATGATGACGATACATTTAGGTATGTGTTTCTTCCAACGATGCCAGCAACCATACAATTTAAAACTTTTTGATTTCAAAAAATATCTGCAAAGACATGTTTCTTGTGTCATTTTTCAAACTTTTTTTTTTTTTTAAGTATGAATAGTCATAAGAATAAAATCCAAATATTTCACCTTAGGATATATACTTTGCTGTAATTTAGTGTAACTTGCTACTGCACATTTTGGCTACAATAATAAACTCTAGTGCTGCAGTGAAAAACACAAATGTCCCAAAAGAAGTCTGCATAAGTATATCAAGCTTGAAATGGATAGAATATTAAAAGGAAAAACTATTGCAAAAAGTATGCTTTTGCCCCCTCTTCTTTCATTTTGTGTGAAAACAATGTGCTTTTCCTTAGAGTAAGTACACCTCCTTTTAAGGATGGCACTGAAACACTAAAATTTAGCACAAACATATGCCCACCTATGTAATTCTCCAAAAAAAGAAAAAATGGTCCGGCATTTTATTCTCTTTATGAAAGTTGTAGAAAGCAGTTGTCAAAGCATATTTACAACCTCTTTCTGATACTGCTCAATTTCTTGATTCTTTTTCAATGGTAACTGAATATTTGTTTTCTTCAACCATTCTATCTTAAGTGTTGCAGCAGTTACTATTGATTCCGTATTAATATTTCTGTACAAATGAAAGCAGCTACTTCTAATTATCAAAAGAGAGTTTCTTCTGTCTTGACTCAGGGTAATAAAGGTTTGCTCAGAGCTTGAATCATATTTTCAAATACCCCTCTCCTTGTATAAGTACATGATAATATCAATATACTGCATGAAAACATACTCATATTTAAGAAAATAAACATACCACTCATCTGAAATCACTATTGGATGCAGTTTAACCTAATCATGACTAATTAAACAATTTGTACAAAACACTGAATAGACTAAGTTTTGTCTTAGAAAAAAAAAAAAACAGTTTTAAGTATCTGCTCACAATACTTGAAGCAGCAAATTAACTTTTCATGCTACGGGGGGAACATTAAAAATCCTACAATTAAAGAATAGAAACTTCCTTATGATAGCTTTAAACTTTTGACTTAACTGTGATATTTACAACAGGCACTTTTGAGGGAGAAACTATGAGTGCACATTTAAGAATAACCATAGCAATCAAATATTAACATGTTCACATACTTCAGTGTGGTTTTACTCAGTATATGAGAAGAAACTTAGCTATTACTCTAACAGGAATGTGATTTCACAAATGAATGGCAGTTACCTAAGTGACTCATAATATTTTGTAACATAACCTTTCCTTAACTGTTCACATTTTCACTGATTATTTATGGTCAAGAAACCATGCATGTTTTAAGGAAAGAACTTAGAACTTCAAAGAGTTTTTAAAAAAATGTACACTTAAAACATTTATCACACTGATGACTAACTCCTCACAGAAACAAGTGAGTTTACTGAATAAGTAAATTCTCTCTCACCCTTTGTATTTTTCTATGAGTTATACAGCAGAGGAAATAAACTGGATTAATTCTGACGTTAATACCTGAAAAATTCTGATTATTAGCCAGTAGCTATAAATAATATATCAACTGGGAGTGAGACAAATTTGATATGCTACTTTATGCAACTAAATATGGCAAAACATGCAGCATATTTTTATGCTTCCACAATGAACTATACTTCCCGAGGGAATGCACACAGCTAAAAAAAATATTCTGTCTGAAGATATTAACTACCAATCCCAGGATTGTGTAAAGCACCCTTCATGATCATTATTTTCAAATAATTTATTAAAGACTGGCTAATGGTTGTGATTTAAAAGATGTAAAATCAATGAAACCAGTATTTGAATCTAAGAAACTGTTAAGATTTTCCATCACAAAAAATGTTAAAGGCCTGCTTAAGTGAATTTTTTAAACAATACTGTTTATTCTTTAGACACTACCTGCAATCTTAGCCAAGAGTCCCTTTTGTTTGTGAGTTCCAAGCCTTTAATCGCCATTTCTCTGCATAAAATTCATGCCTTCATATTAGAACAGACACACTTAACAAGTAGTTCTGTCTCTTCAGCGATGTAAGTTTATCTGTGTTCTAACAGGATTCACAGACTTGACACTTAACCATACGTTTGAAGTCTTTGTGCACTGGAAATGACAGAGTAAATGCTTGGATGTTGGTAGTCACCAACTTTTAAACTCAATAGTATAGGAGAAAAGGTTGTGGTGATGGTGTAGTGTATCTTTAATTTTTTTTTTCTCTCTGGAAATTTACTTTGTCAATCTGACTACTGTTCTGTTTATGTGATATGACTAAAGGTTACATGATGACTATAGTCACATTTTGGGTCCAGCATGTTTAAGCCAACTACAGTTACCCTAACACAGCAACATGAAAAACTTCATACCACAAAAAGCCTTCTATAAATCTTTCTTTTACTCAGTTGTGCTGAGTATTATCCCTGATAAATGTGTAAATGCATACCCAGAAATTTAACATGTCCATCAACAGTTTGTATCAAACATGACTTTTATGCAGACAATGGCATATTTTTACAGTGCAAAATTTACAATTTTCATAAAGGAATAACTTTAAAAAAATTGTTTCCAGAGTTTGCAATTTACATGCCAATAATTATAATGGAACACTGAAATTAACATAAAACAGAAACAGCAAACTATTCAGCAATGTAAACATTCAAACACAGTCATGAAATACAAGAGATGAAGATCTTTCTTAGCATTCAAAGCCATTTTATTTCACCTGTTTTTATCTCTTACCTAAATCGATCTTAATCTGACAGAAATATCTGCAGATTAAAGAAAGCTTTTTGAAAAAGGACTCTTTCTAGTCTTGATATACTTTTACCAAAGCTCTTATTCTTCAACATTCTAATTTACCAGAACTCCTTAATCTTTTCAGTTACCTTTATAAAATAATAGCCAAAAAATGACATGTATTTACAAGTATTTACACAGCGGTTGCTTACAAACAACCTATGAGACAAAACAAAAGGCTGCCTTTTAAGTCAAAGAGACTCTTTCATTGATTTTAGGGAAGAATAAATGTTAAAAGTCATCTTTTTGTACAAATGCCATCACCACATTAAAAAACTGCCACTTTAAGTAGTAATACGATTTATGGTCAGTGTAGTTTAACGAAAATTGTAACAGCACCACCAAGTGATTTTCACATTCAAACTTTAAAACTGTAGCTATGCAGATATAAATGGTTTAACCCTTTGAACCCCGGACTTCACAAGCCTTTCAGCAGCATTACCTAGGGCTCCCTGACATTTTCTGACTATTTTAAAAATTGTTTGTTTTAAACTTGAAAAATCAAAGATACCTCAGAAATCAACTTGCCAAACTGATATAGAGTTTATTTTTGTGCCTCTACCACAAATGCATTGTATGCATTGTACAGGGTCACATCATGATTTTTTACTTCTCTCCATTGTCTCACTTGACAGATAATCAGTTTTATATTTTGGCATGCAGTGTTATCTCTATAACATGGAAATTCACATAACTACAGTATTCTCTTTCTCACTTCATGCACACAATAAAATTTAAAATGAACAATCCAGCAGTATCAGAAACAAGAAGAGTAAGCATTACTATTTAAGTGCTGGCTGGCTTTCTGGGTTCAAAGAGTTAACAGAAATGTAAAAAGAATTAAAATGTTACACGTTCTTGTAATAGCTTTCCAAAAAAAAAAAAGAAAAAAAAAAGTACATGATTGGATATTAACAGCAATTATAGGTACATGGTTATTTTCAATAATGTGCAACTCTGCTCATTCTGATTATAATTCACGCCTGCATATGCGCACAAACAGATGAAAACATGCACTTTTTGCCATCTCCACATCAGCCTCTAATATTTAAGTCACCGTTCATATAGAATTATCTGTTAATATTATTTTTCTCCTCTTTTGTGAATAGCTCCGCTGGTTTCACATGATAGGAGCAAATATTTGTTAAAAACTAGGATAATGCAAATTGCTTCTCTTTGTTTTTTGTGTGTGTTAAGCTGAATGGGTGGGCACACATGCACCTTTTAAAAAAATCCTTATTATTGATTCAAACATGAAGAGTTTTCAATGTCTTCAATTTGTTTACATATCTGCCAATGTTTACACACTTTTTCAGCCTATCATTAGAAACATGCAAATCTGTAGCACTGTATATTCCTAGAAAATTCCCCAAAAAGTAAAATTTACATTCCAACAATATTCCTGACCAATGACCTGACCATCTCACCAATAGTCAGCACCCTGCTTGTACTTGTTGCTTTGAAATATTTTTTTGTTCTAAATACCATCCATAAGCAACATTTTTAATAAGTGTCCTGGACATCAGGGAAAAAAAGAATTTACTTGACTCTTATTCTGCCATCAGGGTGAAAACTAGAAGCCATTTTTGCAATTTATATTTGGGATTCATAGTAAAATTACCTCAATGATGTGTCTTTCTGATACTAATAACTAAGCAACACAAATTTTTAAGTCCTAAAGTCCTGTCCATCTTTGTTCTGATCCAGGAAGCCACTTGATTTCCCACACCATAGACATTACTACATGACACTTGTCCAGACATTTTTAAAACTGCTGGCTTTAAACATCATCTCAAGCAAATCAACATGCATGAAAAAAATATTGGAAATGGTGCATAATGTGTCATCTTCTATTAAAAACAAGGTAAGATCATATGCAAGAGTACAGGTAACAATGGTTGTATTGTCACAGATAATATACTCTAAAATAAATATTGATTGGTGGAAAATATATTGTGAGATTATGACACACCATAGCCACATCAGTTTCTTTTGTTTCTGTTTTCCATGCACTTACCCCAGCAACTAGGACAAAAAGCAGTTTTCATTTTAAATCATCACATATTCTGTCACTAGGACTGATTTTCTCTGCACTTCCTTCAAAACCACGAATTCTCAAACACTGCTGCTTGATACGACTTCTGAACAACCTGCACCACATTTCACTGAATAAAACGATATCAGAACCACCATATTCACACTGTTGCCAGAACAGCACAAGACACAAATATTGCACACTTTGTTTTGTCAGACGCTGTTCTCTGGAGGTGATTGTCTTACCACTCATTAAATTAGGCCCTTATGCAACCTTGGGCTTGGAAGCCAATATCAGTTCTTTTATTTTATCTGTACTAGGTCCCCACTGCTTGTACCCTGCCTCATTCTGAAGGAATACTACAAGTGTCCCATGAACTGACTTTACATTGACGTCTTCCCTGAAACACCAGACAGAAAAACAATTTAATTTGGTATAACCTTAAAACAATTGACAGGATGCATTTCTAACTTCTGTTTAACATTTATCATACTTCCAGCTTCCAGGTGTGAAATGGAAAGTTATAAAAAAATCAGAACAGTAAATAGATACAGTAATTGTCATAAAAGATCTTTTTTCCAAGTTTTCCAAGTCAGCAGAAACCTCATTTTCAATCTCTATCCTGGAGTGACATTCAGTTTAATGTTGAAAATCTGAGTCTGCTAAATCTACAGGACTGACTTGTAACTGTTTTATAACTTTGTCATGCTTCTCAAAAGTTAAAAGCCTTCCTGTTTCCAGCAGGCTCTCAAAGCTTTTCTTTATTGAATGAAAATGACCATACCTTCTTATTCAATTGAAAAAAAAGAAACTGTGGCAGACACTTGTGAAATATTCACTGATGTATGAAAACTGAAAGAAAGGTGCATCACCAGCTACACCGCTTATCTAAAACTATCAGCGGGCTACACCAACCTGCATAAACCAATCTCATTGCACTGTTTGACCATGTGATAATTTGCAAAGTAGTTTGGTTTTCTTCTCCCACTACTTACAAGGGACAGTTGTGCTGGAATCCATGTCTGTATTCATGGTCCTGTGCTGGCAAGACACAATAACCTCGCTTGAACCTATATTTAAAAACGCAATGAAGTATATTTAAAACCAGCCATAGTTATGCCCATCCATCACCCTATTTATTACTGTAATGCTGTCGGGTTATTATTTAGCTTTCTCCACTGTTAAAAAGTCATGATGACCCTCAAACACCAATATGTTCCTGATATAATAAGTAATCCTACATTCAAATAGTTTTGACAAAGACAAGATAATGTATGCTTAAAAACAAGAAACTCACATGTAAACGAAAATAAAGATGTGGCCAGTAAGACAGACTATATATATATCTTGTTTCTTTAACACATCTCTCTGTCCAAAGGAAATGATTCCCCCCCATTTCTCTCGCCACGCACACACACCTGGAAATTAGCATGCGTATTTTTGATTTACCTTACTGATATATAAATATACAGCAAATAAGTTTTTAAACAAAACTTACGGGCTAGACTCAAGACGAATCAAAGCCTCTGTAGGAGGATCTCGCCATTCAGGGATGAAAACAATGAAAGAAAGTGGGTCTTGTGTTTCTGTGAGCAAGCTCTCAAAATGGTCCACCATGGCTTCCATCAACTCCTCACAAAATGGAGGGTTTGCCTCAAAAGATCCACTTGTTGGGTGAAAATCAAGTATTGGCCTAGAGATACAAAATTATAAGAAAAAATGACTGCTAACAAGAATATTCAAATATTTTATTTGCATGTTTCTACTGGCAGAAATGCTTCAGAAAGAACATGTACAATAGCTTAAAAACAGTACATTGATGGTGTTTTCTATCTTTGACATTTCACTGTGATACGCTTGCCAAATCCCCAGTATATAAAGAGAGAGAGCACAATAAATAAGAAATATTACTTTTCATTACAATTTCCTACACCATCCTCACCCCTTCGTAAATACACACACATATAAAATACTGTGCAAAACACACTGAAATAATCGTTGTTTTAAACTTGCTATTTATTAAAAGCCTGTATAATTATTAAACTAGGCTTATAGTAGTGCTGATCAATGAATAAAATATGACACTTTATTTATCCCAGAGGATAATTCAGGGCAGCTCGATATGAAAGCACAAAACAATACCACAACACATTCATATCTGTCAAACAGACTCCCACATTTAATGGTTCAGACAGCTGCATTCATTCTCACAGAGTAACATTTAGAAATTGCATGGCCAAAACAGCGAAGGACAGCCTCAACCTATTGGTCCTGCATGCAGGTACATCGGTGGCCCAATGGGAGGTGGAAAAATTCTACTGACAGGACATGCCTGTAATCATAAAGTATTGCAGACACTTTCAGAAGTGTCTGCCTGTTATTCAGAGTCTGACGAGCACTCTGGGCTGTTCCAATGACTTTAGAGCAGGTAGATACAACACAATGTAAGCTGCTCTTGTCCTTCATCGATAAACTGTTGTAAAAACAAATAAACAAAAAGAACAGCATGCTCTCTATGTGTGATCTATAAAAAAGCTGAATAGCTTGGAGACAGAGAAATACTTCAGCTTCTGGAGAAGGAAGAGGTGCTGTTAAGCTTTCTTCATGACAACTTGAGTGTTGGAATCCAAGCAAAGTCTCCTATCAAAGATGGTGCTAACGTATTTAAGAGTAGGGACAATTTCTACCTCCTTGTCGTGGATGAAACTTCCGGGACTTGGTGAAGAATTCCAATGGAAATCAAAGAAAATCTCTTTGGTCTTAAATAAAGTTCTAAGAAATTGTCATAGCACCAGGCAATAAATTCATCCAAAGCTACACCCACTTAGAAGAGAGAGCAGTGCAGAGTCATCAGAAAATTTGACAAGATATTGACAATCATGGTTACTACAAGAAATTTTGGTATACAGAACAAACAGAAACAGAGATAAATCACAGCCTTGGGTTAGCCGTGCATGTTGTGATGGAGTCAGAAAAAGTGCCATTGACAAGTACTCGTTGCTGCCTGTCAACTAAAAAGTGAAATATGCTGCTCTTGGATAAATTACTGTGCATTTTTGGTTGAAGCGAGTGAAAGCAACTTTTTTTCTCAAAATGCTCCACCTCCTCTGTCTAGTGCTCCTAAATCAGGAAGAAAGGTGTTGATAGTAGTTGCCGACAAATGTTCTCCCTGCTAGCACACAGCTATTGGTGGAAGAGTCAAACACAAGCAGACCATGCAGAACGATTTCCCACATTAATCAGACTCGTCATGCTCGTGTGTATAGTGTAATAGCCTTGGAATGATGGGCTCTACGTATCATCATCTATTTTTGCCTGTTTAAGTTGCCTTTGATGGTCAGTTATCTTCTCTATAAATAACCACAATTATTATTAAAAATAACTAACTACCAACATCTCTGGTGTAGGAACAGCTGAAATTTCATTTAAAGCAAATTTTGTTTTTAGCCTGCCAGAAAATCCTAAAATATGGTAAAATGATAATAGTTATGCACCAATATTAATAAAAATACAAATCATCTTTTAAACAGGCAAGATAACATCACAAAATATGATAGATGAAGAAAGAGATGGTGAAGTAATCTATTTACCCTCTTGATCCAAAGTATCCATCAGTGTCTGGAAAAGCTGAGCAATACTGTCTGAAGTAGCAGTTGAAAGGGGAGGCAAAGCATTCAAATGTCACCCCAAAAAGTCTATGTAAGCACTCAAATACTGGCACAGACAGGGCTCCATGCATTCGAAATGCTTCTGATGCAGTTCCAAAAAATGTCTGATGTAACAGGCAAATGTCATAATAAAGATTAAAACACATCCCAAAGCAAATATTATTTGATGAGATTTTTACAATTTCAAATAATATAAATGTTTAGTCTTTATAATTATAACATCATGCCAAACACCATAAAGTTTTACAACTGCTAATTAAGTAAAGACCTTCTGGTTCCTTTATACTCATGTAACTTTCATTTTCTTCTTTTTTTTCTGGACTACCGAAATGTACTGAAACACTGCCTCTACCTCATAACGTTTCAACAAGCACCACACTCTCGCCAGGAAGTTATCAAATCGAGGATCGTCTCGACAGCTCAGTCTGTACAGTTGTTCCTGTAAGGAAGCAGAAAGAGTAATGTTAATGCGATATCATATTTTAGATTAAAAAAACAGATCAAAATCCATCAAATTTTCAATTGTCATAAAAATGTTATAGCAAATTTGTTCATGACCAAATGTGAGCTGTACAGGTGACTCACAATTTATGTCACTAATTTATGTCACAGATATGTTCAGAAGAACTACAAGTAATTCAAAATTTCACAGAAACTGAAGTCTTCTTATAAGCAATAATAGTCATAGTTTGCGAACTTTCACACTCAATTTGATTGCTTTTTCCAGCACTGTAACTCATTACAAGGGTTTGTCATGCTGGCTGTCAATATCAAGCAAGCACCCCAACTTCTACCCTAAAGATATAGCATTTCAGGCCTGCTTTGAGTCAGTTAAACTTGAATCATTAGCTAGATGCTTATATATTTTGACACTTTAACCCAGGCACAGGATAAACACTAATGTACATGACTTCTCAAAGACAGAAAAACTGACCGACAATTAGAAGCAGACACCTATTTCTTTCTAGCACAAATTTTCCTTCAGTTTGATATCAAAGATGATGTACTACCTGAAATCACTTACTGTTACAAATAGTATAATGGTGCTATTTGGAGACTGAGAAGAAAATGACACACTGTAGTCATAGAACCTCAAACACAGTATTTCTGCAAGTCACCTTTTAAAATTTAATCTGTCAATTTTTTAATGTATTATTTTTTTTATTTTTGAAAGCTGTGCGGTGCAATATTTCAAACTGACAGAGTTTGAACACACAAAAATAATGTTGATTTTTTTAAGGTGTCAAAATGCCGCACCACTAGCATAAAAGTGAGTAATCACCCACAGGAAATTTTAATAACAGTATGATAAATATTTCTACTCTCCTATATTTTTACATACTTACCAATTTGTGAAAATGGACTGTGTTTATCTTTAATGTGTCACCCTTGTAGTTTAAAAAACAGCAGTCCTTATCTATGCGATGTTCCACAGCTGGCAGCCTTGGAGATGGTATGCTCACCTGCACTGCATAACACATAACCTTTCTTCGTCTTGGCTGTGGCAAAGGACCTGGATCTGAAAGAAGAAATCTTATAATTTAAGTAATTACAAAAAATTTTAAAAAAGCAAAGCTGGAGATCTTCCTACAAATCTCATGGGTTTTAAAGAAATCTTAAACAGTATCAAAACACTTAAAATAATGTGCACTTAAGCATAATTTAAAAAACAAACTTTGAAATTTGGCTTCACTGCAAAAAATAAAAGCTGCATCCCCTGGCTAATAATCTGGCTGCTGCATGGTATACAACTACATCTTTCCAAAAGGAACAGTTTTCCAGGACTTTCCTCCATCACTTACAACTCTCTTCATCTTTCCAGTCAGTCTAAAATGGACCTGTCAATCTCTTGGAAAAACATGCCACTGTGCTGTGGATACTCCAGGTCTTCAAAGAGTTTGCAAGCCACAGCTATCTTAACTGACATCTGTTTCATGCAGTTTCATGCTTTGGCAGGCTTTCAGCAGATCTGTTGTTTGAAATAGACACTAGTTCTACTGATTAATCCATTACTTTATGAAAGAGATGATGGTTCAGCTTGATGTGGTCTTTTCAAGTAACCCGAAGATCACAAACTTAAACACTGCAGAAGGTGATAGACCACAAGTGTAACAGCATGAATGCTGCTGTTTTTACTTGGCTGCTGCTTGGTCTTAATGATGGTCTGTTTTCTTGAATATTATGGACCTGTCCTGATGCTTCACTGTGGATTCTTCTTTTGTCACCTCGTTAGCCACTGCATGTCCCTTAATTACTATTCCTAACTCCCTGGCAATACTGTCTGTCATGCTAACCGTCATGTAACGAATGAGGGGGGGGGGGGAATTGTTGTTTTACGCCGTGCCAGCAACTAAGGCTATATTACGGCAAGCAGCCAGCCCTGTAAACAGATGTCACGTGCAGAGAAAGAACAGCGTGCCCGAGACGAGAAATGAACTCTGGGCAGCCAACCTTCACTGTATTGGTGACAGGTGCTAACCGTTGCGCCACCGGACCGCTCTCATGTAACGAATGAATCTTATTTAAAGTATTTACATCCCTTCATACCTTCATCCATCGCTTTACGTTCTGTTCTTGTACCTCATCTTTATGTTGTTCGGTGTGCCTATACCTACCTCACTGTCAACTGGCTGTTATCTTCATTTATCATTATTGGTCTACACAGAGAGTGCAAACTATCTTGGTCATGATGCTGTGTGTTATAAGTTCCCATTATTATTATTATGTCAATCTGTAAAGGCTCTGCTAAGAAACAGAATCTGGACCATCAAGCTTCTAGTCACAGCACAGAAAAGAAATCTATAAGTAACAGATGAGACTGATGGCAAGTGTTGTGGTTGTTTGCAACATAGGCTACAAAGAGTTTCAGCAGCGGAGTATTTGTGGGGGGTTTTTTTTCCCCTCCTATCCCTGTTAAACTACAAAGATTGAAGCTTTCTGCTTCTGCCTCAACCATATGACCAGACTGATGAAGGCCTTTTTCACATGTATCCACACTGTCAGGGTATGCTTTTTATTGTGGATGCCATGTTTTTATCTTCTCTGCCTTGTGAGCAGTCTGGTAATCAGCTGAACTATGTCTGAAGGGTTGAAACACACCTCTCTTTTCCAATGGATTATTTTGCTTGGATTTAGTTGTTGCTCAGCACCCCAAATTTGTTTCCACAACATCAGCATTAAGTTGTTTTTATGCAAGCTGTTGAACTTTCATTTCAAGATCTAAAAAAAGAGTGAAAAAAAAACAAAACAAAACTAAACAATAATATTTTTGCAAATGAGTTTTGCAAATGCACACCAAAGAAACATGTTCTAACATAAATACTTGGATTATTCCAACTATCTGTCATTCTTGAGCTAACACGAGTGCTTGGGCTACTCCAATTACACTTTATTCTTGAACATAAGTGCCTGGATTATTCCAATTACCTGTTATATTGTGCTGCTTTAAAATATCAGCAGTGTTCTCAGCAAGCTTTTTGGCAAAATCACATGATAAATGGTAGATCTTGCTGCAGATTCCTTCTACAGATGCTTTGGCAACTTCTGTCAAGTGAGGCTGGCAATGTCGCTTCAGATGAGCAAGACGTTCCTTTGTGTCAACAAAAGCAGCTAATAAATTTGTGATAAAAGGTGTAATGCATGAATGGAAATGCTTATTCATTTATTCAAACAACTCCCACATGAGATATAACCAAAGTGATAATACACCCTTTTACTTGTTTTTATAAAGTAAATCATGAAGGTAAAGGTAGCTGGGGAGTGAGATATTACAGACCTTACTTTTCTCGGGGCCATGTTTATGTGGGGGTGGTGCCCATCTCCTCTCCCTTGCAGTCTTACCCTCCCCAGCATTATATATCAAGTACCCTGGTTCAACCGGGGAAAATTTGGTACACCAGATGGGTATCAAATTGATATGCCTTGGATGCCAGCACTCTAACCACTCTGCTATCAACTCTTACTTTCCATCAACAATGACTGCCACAGATACAAGAACTTCAAGGTAAAGGTAATACGGTCTTAATTTCTTTCCAAAATGCTTATGAGAATTTTCAATATTTAAGATTTGTATCTCTTTAATGGAATATAGTTATTCTCAAAATTTTAGATTTTGTAATAAATAAATCCAGTGATTTGGTATTCACTGACTGGGTAGTAAGTCAACCAGTAGTTAGTGACTTCAACCATATCTGCTTTGAAAGCTAGTAAAGTTTAAAAAAAATTGTTTTACCACAATGTTACTGCAACAGTACCTTATAACAAGCTCTCAAAATAAATGCTATGACAAAGGAACAATATTAAATCTGTGTTTGTATGCAAACCTGAATGTAAACAGTCATCATTGTAATAGATTATAACATACACTTTCTGTATATACATATAGAGACATGCCTGTCTGGACACTTACTTATTCATATACACATTTACAAATATGTTTCACCTCTTAATTTCTTTATAGCATTACTTACCAGGTAATCATCATAGCTAGCATTATTCTTCTCTCTTAGCCAACGAAATGTGTCCTCTGCATTCCACATAACAATCTTGCGACTTTCTGATGAGGCATTTCTATACAGAATGAACAGCACTCTGTCTACATCATGTAATGACTTGTTTCATCACAAAATGGCAAAGAAACAATGAGAAAGTGGGACTCCTCGATGATTTGGGTTAATAATTTTAATACAATAATAATTTAATAAGGTTTAAGGATAATAAAGATTGCTAAAAAATAATTTAAAAAGTCTGTGCCATTTAGATTGGTATAAATGGTATAAAAACTGTAAAGATTGGACATCTAACCTTGATTCAACCATCTTCTTGGCAGATTCAGCATATCGATAAAGCTGTTTACGGGCATCTCGTGAAAACTTAGGTTTGACCAGCTTCACAGGGATGTCATTCATGATCTCTCTGTACATGGACTGTGAAACTTCTGGTACACACTGTGTTGGCAACATGGGGTCTGACCCCTTGTCTATGACTTTGCGTTCAAGCAGCCAACGATTAAAGGATTCTGCTGGTGCTGAAATGCCTGAACAAAATGATCAGCATTTTCTAAGCATCTCAGTATTCCTTGCAGTTTACTATTTTTTTAGCCTTTTCAGTTTTGTTTTTTAAAATTCTAAAATAAATTCC
Organism: Pomacea canaliculata; assembly: GCF_003073045.1. NCBI lineage: Eukaryota > Metazoa > Mollusca > Gastropoda > Architaenioglossa > Ampullariidae > Pomacea > Pomacea canaliculata. The sequence continues at coordinate 15,852,226 of NC_037601.1, read as the reverse complement.
TCATCTTAATCTATTTCATATTAGATATTCAATTTCTCTAAAAAGTTTTCAATGCTTTTGTTACACATTTAAAATTAATGGTCATATTTTAATAAACCAACACAATGCTCAATCATCTTTAACATAACTTACCTTCTCGACTAAGGCAGAGATCACTGTACAAACTTCGCAGTTTTGTGGTGAGTGTAGACCTTGATTTTTCAACATCTGGATGAGGTGGTGCCATGGTGACTGGTGCTCGCTCATAAAATACTGCATTGCTAGGTAAGTCAAAGTTCCAGAAGGGGCTGAAAAGGCAAACATCAATGTTTCAAATACACTTCTTGACAACGCTCAACAATGTGCATACATCAATGTTATATTCCTTCCCACCCTGTCCCCACCGATAGAAAATGTGTCCGTTCATCATATCTTTCTTTCTTCTGGGTCTACCGCCTCTTTTTAAATCTAAGCTGCTTTGTGATACTCTTCTCTACACACATATTTTGAGCCTAAATTATCTAGCTGCTTCTAAATATTCTAAAACTATGCTCCTCATCTGATGACCATATCCTCACTTTTACTGTCACCAAAACAACATAGAGTCCCAGGATTTTTAGCTAATGTGCAGCAAAACAATGGAACTCTCTCCCTTTCCACATCTGCCATCTATCCACCATTGAATCTTTTAAATGTTCACTGAAAACACACCTCTTCCTTCAGCATTACTCTTAACATTAGTCCACAAAATGCTACTCCTTTTTCAACACCTCCATTTTCCCTTTATTGCTACTTGCCTACTCATCTTCCTCTGCTCACTTATGACACTCTTAGTTCTTCTGACCCAATTCCTGGTTGTGCTTTCTATATTTGGCTTTTATTAGTCATCAGTACTGTTTTTCATACTTCCATTCCTTCGTATGTGGTCCATGTCTTGTTCTTGTCTCAAGCACTAAGGGCACTTGCCTACGAGCATGCTTACAAATCATGAATTTATTATTCTTAAACTTTTTGCTTTAGGACTCTAAGATAGTTCTACATTTTTAACAATGTCAGCCTGGCCCAGACATCAACTTTAATTCACAAGCATTTATTATCTTTTTTATATTTAGCATACTTTAGTAGTACATATTTTTCTGTAATAAAGCAAACCAGAAAATATTCAATGCAAATTTAACATGTCTATACACTCTTCTCTTTACCCTCTTCCCATATCTATCATAAAATTATGATAAAATAGTGATAAAATGAGAGGTAAGCTCTTACTTGTAATTAAATGCCATCTTCTTGGACGGACTGAGGGACGGAAAATCTGTGCTAGCCCGACGTTTCCCACCAATTTGAATAACTTCAGATGATGAGTTCAAGTCTATGCTCTGTGGATTAAGGTCTGCCCGACTAAGGGCATAAGATGAAGATGCAGTGCTTGGTGGTTCCCCTTCTGGAGTGTTGATACCCAGTGGATCAGTTAGAGGATCAGCTTGCTGCAAAAAAAAATAAATAAAAAATAAATAACGTGTTGTAAAGTTTAAAATTTACGAAAAATAGAAAATACCTGTTAATCTGTAAATTATTTTTACTCTTAATATTGTTCTAAGAATGCACTATGTTTAACTTGCCACTTCCAAAATAATTATCAAGATGCAGTCTGTTCCTCTAAATTAGTTATGATGGACAAACATATTTATAAAAATGTATTTGGATGCACATAAATATGTATATATGCATGCCATTCTAAGGCTGCACATTAAACTTTATACCAAACATGCATACAAAGGGAATAAAATCTAACTTACCAATCCAATCTGTGGAGGTTCCCAAAGAGATTCATTAGTTAGTTTATTAAAATAATATGGTCGGTTTTCACGTTTGCTCCAAAATCTTCGCCAGCCAAGCTGCAATAATTCTACAGGAAGATCATGGACAGGATCTGCCTGCAAAGACTGAGGGCTCAAAGGAAATGGTTTGTTCAAGTTCTGTCCTTCAAGATCAGGACTGACAGGCAAGCGCTCACCAACTATCCCTGGAGAAAGTGGGGTAACCGGGATGGAAGATACAGAAGATCTAGAAATATGTAAAGAGGGTATTGTAGGGTCTCCACCTCCGATTTTGCTGGTAGCCATCATGGAATTTCTTTGTATGTTATCCTGCAAGGGAAGAAATATGAAGAGTAAAGCCATTTTTGGGGCTAATTTTGTTCTCACGCACACACTCATGTTATACTTACAGACAAAGAAAAAAGCCTATTTTCTCAAAAGCAAAATATATTTAATAACATATCAACAGAAATTACATGATATTATATGACACATCAACAGAGCACAACACATCAACATTTATGCACGTGCACACAGACACAAACATACAGTCCTGATTCACTATTTTGCCGCCATCTGCCCAACACATCTTGGGCAAAAGGCAAGAGTGGCAAATGAAGAGAGCATTTTATCCATTACAGCACAGGGTCAGCATGATATACAAGTCTCTTAGTATTAGTATTACTAGGGGTAACCTATTCTGTCATCATGAAAGTAAGAGGCAAAGTTAACAAGATGAGAATGTGCATGTGTATGAGAATATATATATATGCTTCAGATTCACAAAATATACATATACAGCTTGTTAACATTCTTTGTTATGATTTATGAAGTTAAGATTTGTACATTTGTGGCAATACTCTTAAAAAAGATCTCACATCTGAGCCTTTCAAATCAAATGTTTAAGAATGCAGCAGTTATGCTCAATGGATTCATCCATGTATGTACATATCAGTCGCATTTTTTGGAGAAAGGTGCATGTCCACCACATTCCTAGATTATCAGGTAATGTCTTCATTTTGATACTATTAAATATAGTCTCATCCTACCAAATATACCCTTCCAACACACACACACAGTGAAACACTCATCTTTTGCATCATTTTTGAATTTTTCAAATCTTCATTCCTTAAATTAAATGCATTGTTGATTTGTTTCTGATTAGTTATTAAAAGTTAATGTGAATAAAAGGATCTGTTATGAGAAGCCCTTTCCCTACATCTTTTTGTTAAAAGTGTAATGTGATCAAGCTAAAAAAAAAATTTTGTTTTTAAGTTTAGCGCTTCGTTTCTTTGACATGTAAAAAAACAACAGCAGACCCATGATGAGAAAACAGGTTTCAAACTCTCCATGCCAGTGTGACTTAAGCCTAAAGAGAGATCCTGCAAGTGGTCTGCTAATCATTATTTCCTGTTTTGTGCAAAGTGAATATGCTTCATCAATTTATTTTATCATCTTTATGGTGAGGGTTAGTCAGGGCACTACGAATATCCTGACGATTAGTAACCCTTGGGTTTATGTCAGCCTCACCAGTTGGGTAATGCACCTGTGCGCCAACCGCATCGAAAAGCTTCTGAGGCAGTAATTATCACTAAGCTACTTGGCTCCAGAAAGCCAGATCATCTTCAAAATTATTACACATCTTTTTATAACAACCTTATGCATGTGTCTGTCCCAGAAATGATCACGTTGTAAGCAATCTGGCCTTAATGTAAACAATTATTAACACACTCGATGTTAACCTCCTTGGCAAAGGCGCCATCTTAGCACTGATGCCAAAATGTGTAAAAGTGTGATCGGAAGCTTTTTTGAAAAAATGGGAGAAAAGAAATCTGTTTATTGCTCTGTTCTGTGTTCTCGCATCTATAGTTTCTAACCGTAAGAGTTTAGAGACTCTAAGTGAACAGATGAATGTGCATGTAATTTATGTTTTTCCGGTTAAAAAACTAAAATTATGGTCAGTAGCCCGTATGCGGATCATAATTTTATTTTAAAAAAGGGTCAGCCCAGAAAAGTCACGTGATAATATTGACCTATCACTGCAAACCAAGAACTTTTCTAATTTTTAATCAGTTCATATTGAAACGTTTATATATAAAAGATCGTTTAATCGATCTTTGGATAGTAAGCCATATATTTCAAATAATGAATTGCAAGCGTAATTTTTTCGTGTACTTTAATAGTAACTGCCAAGATATCAAGAATCTTACAAACTTCGGTTCCGTGATTAACAAATTTTCAGTATCAACCGCAAGATGATTTAAAAAGGACAGAAAAGAGTGGACAGAATAGATAACTTCTAGTCATGTGATAGCGAAATTTAAGAAATAAAACTTGAGTGTTATTAGAATTTGTAGATCTGTTATAAGCATACCATAAACATAAATATGCGAATATAAAGGGACATTATTGCTGCTCTCGAAATCTTCTGAAAGGAGATAATTTAGTTCATTTATGCCATCACCATAGGTAGCAGGCGTTGGAGAGATGAAATTTAGGAAAATTGTCGTTGTCGGCAAATTATGAAAACCATGAAATGAAGCGACGAAATTTCGTTTTGATTTGGGAATGAGGATGGTAGATAGACCAACTCAGAATCAAGCGAGATCGAACAAAGTTCATTTGAAAATTCATGGATCGTCTAATGAGAGTGTGAAGGTATGTTCACTTCGGATTGTTCCCGTTTAACCCCCATCGTACGCTTTGTAAGCTTGTTATTTTTTTGTTTCGCGCGCTGTTTATATTATTACAAGGAGTTAAATAATTTGTTGTTAAATAATTTATTGATATTACGGGACTTTTTATGCTGCATGGCATCTTTAGCAGAAAACAAACAAATGTAGAATGCTAAATAAATTTAAAGTAAAATTAGCTTGAGTGTACTGTAGTCCGTAGCAAACGTAACTTTTTTCTTTTTTGTTCTTTGTCATTCGTTATTGCTTACATAATTTCAGTAGTCTGATATTTAGTGACAGCATGAAATTAACCAGTCGGGCTGTTGGAGTTGGGAATGGTGGGTGGAAAGGTGGTGTCAAATGACATGGGCATCAGTTAAACTACCGCTTAGTAATAAATGGCGATTCACGTGGACAGCTGGTTATATAGATAACACAAGCATGCATTATGTGTTCAGTGAAAGATTTGGGTAACCGTTCAAGTGACAGAGGTATGCATGTAAAGCAGTGCATCTTTATTATTATAGCATTTTTTTTAAAAATCAGGTTGGATTTAAGTCTTTCAGTATTTGTTTCAGCATTTAATTACTTGCCTGGCATATTTATTTTAAATTTGTTGACTGTTTTTACAGATACTGTGTAAGTGTTCAAGTAAGTCACTTCCATATTGTTTTGTTAGTAACAGAAGCAACTGTTATCTAATGGGTAGCTGGTATGGGAAGAATTTTATATTCTTAGTTTAGTGGTCAGAAGTAATTCTGACGCAGAGGCTTTAGTAGTTCTAGTAAATGGTCTGTGGCAGAGTATAGTAACTTTCAAAACCAGCAATTAAGTGAAAAAAAATTTGTAAATTTTATAATAAGTATTAAAGACCTACCTGATTTCTCCACGTTTTAAACAGATTCTGGTAGGTAGAGAGGATATAAATGTAATCTGTAAATTTCAGCTCCTGAAACACTGTAGTTTATTATTATTATTTAAATTATTTTCAAACTTGGTGATTTTCACCTGTAGTAGTCGGGAGGTCTAGTGGCGCAACAGTTAGCACCCGTCATCAGTTTAGTGAGAGCTGGGTGTCCTGGGTTCAACTCTCATCTTGGGCATGCTGTTCTTTCTCAGCATGTGGCATCTGTTCACAGGGCTGGGCTGGCTGCCTTGCCGTGATATAGCCTTAGTTGCTGGCTTGGCGTAAGGCCCAGTGAAGTCGTCTCTACACACATAAATGAAGTTTGTCTTCTCAACAGTGAATCCTTTGGAGATGTATACACACACTTACTCCATCACTATTTTTTCCTGTGCATTAAACAATGACAGCAATTTTCATATCTGTGCTTGGGCTTTAGAGATTCAGTACTTTTTGTCAGCCATGATTTCACCAGTACTAATGTCACACATGGGCTTGGGCCCTAAGGAGATTTGAACAGGAGAGCATATCGTTTTTATTAAATTTCTCAAGATTTCTATTTCTCCTTACATTTTCATGTTTGAGGCATTAATAAGCCATATGAAAGGAGTCTTTTGAGTGTGATGTGTGTCATCAATCGGGTAGTTCTTAAAAACTGGGCAATCATAAAAAACTAACAGAACACTAATCTGTATATTTCAGTAAGATAACTAAAACAAAATTAAATATAGGAAGTAAGGAAAACTGAAGATTCTATAATTCTTTTTAAACACAGTAATAATAATTTTGTAAAGATTTCTTTCTCTAAATCTCATTTTGAATCATATCACAACTTTGGTTAATTGTTTTTGTTTCTCTTTCTCTCTCTCTTTTTTTTTTGTCACTCTTGTATAATATTGATTGCTTGAGAATGCTTATGACAGATATAAGTTTCAGTAGTTATTGTAATAATGTAACATTTTTGAAATAACATTTTGATGGTTTCATCAACATTTAGCATTTAAAATGGCTAGTCTTCAGTCATCTGCAAATATTTCCAGTTACATCACAAGAACTGAAACTTGCTTTTTTGTTGACAGCAAACACACACACCTTCATGAATGATGCATACACATATATTCATGTGTGCATGCTTTGGATTTGTCTTATTTTAACCTGTAATGGGGTAGGGGAGAGTATGTCAACAAATGTGCGAGTGCATTTACAGATGTAAGCATGGGTCTTTCTGTAAAATGTTGGTTTATTGACTTATTGACTAAATGGGTAACAGTTGTGTGTCTGGGGATTCATGATGTGAATAAGTAAATACGTCTGCAATCTGGGATATGTGTTTACTTGGCTAATCCAGAATGATTATAATGCCGTCCTGTTTAAAGGAATTTGAAGTGGAACATCATTGTTCTGTAATATCATGCTTCCTATTTATAGTATCGTTGTTGCAATATTTTTGGCTCTTGATAAGGTTATCAATATATAATTATAAAGATAAATCAAACTTCACATTTTTACACCCTGAAAACATTAACCTAAGACAGTGCTGGTTGTTTTGTACAAATGCATACATTTGCAAACTTCCACATCTACTTATATGCTTGCCAGTTTCCCCATAATAAGTGTTCAGACAAGATTGCAGGGGATAAGCCACGCACACACACAAACTATTATGCAGCCTTAGGCACCAGCTGTTCATGAAGAAATCATGCATGTAATGAGAACTGAGATAACAAACCCTATGGAAGAACGACATGTCAAATTTGAAGCATCTGTATTATACGTCAGTAGGTCATTTGTGGGTCACATTGGGCAGATGATTATAGTTCCAAATCATTGGTGTAGCATGATTTAATTGCTCTTTAACTATTAGAAGTCCAGCCCTTAGAAGGAGAACGGATGTTAAGGAAGTGATAGAATTTTTATAGAATTATGAAAGTTAAGAAGAATCCATCATTAGTGTTCGTAACAATTATGAGAGTGTTAATAACAAAGGTGTTTGGATTTATAACCTGGGATAAGAAGGTAAGTTAGATTATCCCCAAGCTCTCTTACGGTAGGTTGCATGTGTGTCTAAAAGGCACTAGAAAAAACTACTGACCTATCCCTTACGTTTTATTCAAAATAATAAGCACTTGATAGCTTCACCAGTATGTAGATATTTTCCTTTTCTAAGCTGCACCAACAATCTTTATCTTGAGTTACCTTTTTTTATTATCATTACCTGCTTTAATTAAGAAATTGTTGAAAGCTATTGCCATAATAACTGTGTGAACTCTTTGCTTTCTTTGTAACAAAACTTTCTTGTTTTTTTTTTTCTCCTCCTCCTACTCCTCACCACCTGTTACCCTCATGCATCACATCCACTCTTTCTTGTTATTCTGCCTTTCATTAACCATGTATAGATTTTATACACACACATCCTCCACCCACTCCAGTTTCCTTACTATCTCTTTATTTATCTCTAATAATTAATGAAGATTTAATGTTAAAGTCCACTTAAAAGTACAAAATTTAAAGGTTTCTTGTTTAAACTGAAGCCTTAAAGGTTTCCTGATTTTGTTGCACAAGAACATCCTACTGTTTCCAATATTAGTTTGAATATGTTTAGAACATTTCATTGCATATGTAAAGTCTTATCACTTTTCTCATGTTTTGTTTTTTTATGAGGGAAGGGGCTGAAGTTATTATAAACTTATTAAATGAAAGTTTATAAACTAAATAAAAAAATAGTTGTATGTATGCCTTGCATTTCACTTGCAATGAATGTTTAGGGTTTCAGACTAGACATGATGACCTCACTGAAGGTCGAGCAGGCCGCTCGCATGACAGTTGCTGGCGTGGCCGAAGCTTGCCGAACCAACCTTATCCTTGGTCTGACCCATGAAGAAGCTCACAATCGCCTTGCCATACATGGCCCCAACACCTTTGACATCAGCAAGGATGATCCTCTATGGAAAAAATATCTTGATCAGGTTAGTGGCGAGAAACTGGAACCATTTGTCTTTAAGCTGCCTTTAAGAATTAGCGTTTTAGTTTTCTTGCACTGTCTGGTCTTCTAAAAGAAAATGGACCCAATCAAGCTTTAGGGAAAGACTTAGGGTATCCAAAAAATTCTATTTCCTTTTTTAAAAAGCTACATTAAGAGCTTTCTGTAGTACTGGTGGAAGAGACCAAAACACCCTTCAACTAAATTTTATGATGAAGATTTTTAACATTGTTTTAGACTTCCTTAAACTTACTCATTCCCTGGTATTTAAACAATTTTTTTTTTATTTCAGTTTAAAAATCCTCTAATTCTGCTATTGCTGGCATCAGCAGTAGTCAGCATCTTCATGAGACAATTTGATGATGCAGTCAGCATTGCAGTGGTGAGTGCTTATGATGAACTAAGTAATGGGATCATAATGTTTATGTGTATTTTTGGTGCAGTTAGGAGCTCATTTGGTTCACTAGCGATTAGGAGAAACAGGACAGGGAGTTTTAAGGAAGTTGTCAGGGATGGTCTTTTTGAAGGTAGCAACATAAAGTATCTCTTCTGATAATGGCGGTCTTCTTGAGAAAGTTGTCACATTATTTAACTTAACTGTTTTTTATCATTTACCTGCTTAGTCATTCATGTGCATATTCTCTTCTTAAACTCCTTGACCCACTTACCATCTCCTTTACTCAGCCCCTTCCACCCACCATTTTGTTTACTCGATCACTAGCCCACCCACCATTATTTACACACTCATAGGCCACACACCATCTCCTTTACATTCTGGCCCATACTTGTTTACTTGTTAATCATTTACCAGCCTGCTTAGCATAGCATAGCTAAAATAAACTTACATCAAACAATAGGAGCATCGTCTGAGCTATTTGTAAAGATTATAACAGCAATTGCTCAAGAGAACACATAACTTGACAGACAATTTATTCTAAAGGATGGTTGCTGTTTTTAAAGTACAGCCTTGCTATCAAGACTAAAATCCACAAAATCAAGTTGTAACTGAGAGAGATCGTAGTAGGGAGATCAACCAGTCTGCTTTCATTCCGGGGATCATGACTTCAAGCACTATCAATCCAACTTCATGTATTGAAATGTTTAAATAAAGCTCTTGTAAACCAAATCAGAAATCTTTTCTTCCCCATTTTTGCTTTTGTTTGGTAATATTTACAAATTCTGCCATTGCTGCATTTTTTGGTCAGTTTGCTTCAGTCATATCTACCCACTGCCCTATATGAATCAACCCCATAACGAGTACATCATCCCAACACTGAAAGTCAGTTTGATTCAGGTCCAAAAGACGAATCAGTCTCCGTTTACAGGAGATTTCCTTTATATAACGTCATAACATCAAATATTACCAACAGAACCATGTGTTGTTGGAACAACTTCAGCCACCACCTTACTAAAAAAAAACAGTCGCTTGGCAACAGCATAAATTACATAATGGTGCATAATGCGATTTTCTCTTGAATCATTGGGGGCGATTTCTTTTATTAAATCAGTTTTTTAAATCCTTTTTCGTCATTATTCTTTAGATTAATGAAAATAGATGCATGAGTTTGGTTAATATGAAACATGTGTCACCGAGAAGGCATTCATTTAGCCTGGGCCTGATTGATTTGACTTTCATTGTTGGTACAATGTTGGAGGGCATAGCAGCAGCAATTTGACTCAGGCAGGAGGTCGATATAGCTGAAATAGTTTTTGGTCAAAATGACCTCCTCTCCCCTAATCCGCCCACTCCTACACAGAGAGGGTTTGTTTCCTGGGTTCAGCTCTCATCTCAGGCACACAGTTCTTTCTCTGCATATGACATTTGTTTACAGGGCTGTTTTCAGTTGCAACCTGATTTTGGTGAATTATAGGGAGTCTTAATAGGAAGGTTTTACTGTGGTGTGTAAACAGCCTTCTTTGAATAAAAAATAAAAATAAAGTCATGTAAAATCCACAAATATAAGTCTGTTCATTTAAAAGTGACTTTTTCACAACCACGTCTCCAATTATAATGTTAATAGTAATTGAATTTCTGAAGTGCATTTTTCTGTGTGGAAGCGAGTTCAGTTTTAACATTACATGTATTACTGGAACCAGGATGAAAAAAACATGTATCTGGATGCACCCCTTTGGGAAATTTGAACGTTCGTATAATTATCTTGTTATTGGAGTTGGTTCTATGCCCCCCCCCAAAAAACGGCACAAATTTTGCTTATCTCTGTAATAAAAATAGCTTAGGCTTTGGATAGTGACTGATGTCGTAATATCATCATCATCATCACCATCTGCCAAGGAAAGGTCACCCACATCAGATTTTGGTTGCTACATATTACGAAGTTCTCAAATTTTATTCTTTTCAGGCTATTTGAATACTTATAAAGCATTTGACATTGCATATTGTTATTTAGCATTCCCCATATACTATCAAAATATACTCCACTTTTGGGATTTGAGTTTCTTCACTCTTTAAGATGAGAACTGCATACAGAAAAATCCTTCCCCACTTACATAATTTTCCTTTTCTTAGGACTCTTTGAATTATGATATTTATACTTTACAGTTTGTTTTAACATTCTAAAACTCACTGACTTAGGAAAAAATCTTGAATATTCACTACATATGCTGAATAATATTATAGAAAGGCTATCAAGTTATCACACATGGTTGTCTGTTTGCCAGTACTTATCAGCTCTTCATCTGTTAACATTTATCATTGTTTCTTTTGTTTTAATCCTCAGGCTATCCTCATTGTTGTCACAGTAGCTTTTGTTCAGGTAAAAACAATCTTTTGATATTCATCTTGCACTTTCCAGTTAACTATTCTCTTAGCACATATTTTAAAAACTGAATTTTTCAGTTTACATTGAAACAAGCATAAATTAGAAAGAGACAGTGAGATTCTCTTCTGGGAGAAATTTCTTTTATGTTTACAGATTGTTGGCATATAATAATAAGCAATAATCTTGCGTATAATGCATTAGTTCAAGCATCAGATATTACAAGATAGATTTGCCAGTTCCTATTTATGGACTAACATGGGGAAAATGCTGGAAAGTTTAGGTGAGAGGGCTTATCATGTAAGACATTTTACCAAACATGGAAAGAGATATTTTTTTCATTACTAATTAGCACATGTCAGCGATGTGCATACAAACATGACAGTGATAACAGTCACAATAATAATTATGAACATGTGTTTATGGCTATATACTTTTTTTTTTCATTCTGATCAGTAAGACCTATATTTTTATCAGAGGATAGGGGCGAAAGCCCAGAATAGTTTTCTCTGAGATCTTACCTTACCTTGAAACTTGTAATTTGGGTTAAGGGGTGTGCATGCATTCCTTTTATTTTATGCTTCATTTTCATTTTATTCATGCATGTATGCATATACATAATCTTTCCAGGAATACAGATCTGAAAAGTCTTTAGAGGCATTGACAAAACTAGTACCACCTCAATGCCACTGGTAAGCTCTCTTTTCCTTTAGTCAGTCTGATCAGTTTTATAAAAGGGTGACGATAGAAAATAAAAGCCACTGGTACACTCTCTCTTCCTTTACCTAATAAATTTTAGAAAAGGATGGCACTAAAAAATTAAATAAGAACTATTTATTGGAAAGCAAAATTATTGTTCTCTCTTGTAAAATAGCGAGAGCATTTTTTTTTTCCATAATTCTGCATGTTCATTAATGTGGCAGTGAATGAATGTGCATTCTAAAAATCTGGTCTCATTAGTGCATCTTTTCAGTCACATGCTGGCAGTCATTGTATCCAGCAGTTGACATATGCAACATGTATTTTCACTTTCAGACTTATGTTTCTGGTTCATATTTAGAAATGTGTTCATTTATGCGAATACTTCATGTTATACAATCGGTAAGGCAGGATGAGTATAATGGTGTAATACATTTGGAGGTTAGACCTTTTGTGATTATTATGTGTAATGCATGTAATACGTTAGATAGCAACATCACTTGAAATCTCAAGAGTTTTTATGAATGTCTTATACATAAAGGAGTGTGTTAATAGAGGCTCCTATTGCTGCAAATTTTCAAATTTTTCATTCTTTGCAGCTTGCGAGGAGGAAAGTAGAGACATTTCTTGCACAGGATCTTGTGCCAGGAGACATCATCATGCTCAATGTTGGAGATCGTGTTCCAGCTGATGTCCGTCTGTTTGAAGTGAGCATTCTGTTTACAGATATGTACATTGACTCCAAAAAAAAAAATACCAACCCCCAAAACTTATGGGGGTTTTGAGGAGTGGACTGAGCTATTTTTGCTATAAAAAATACAATAAATAAAAAGTAAGATCTATATTATTTGATTGATTGCTGTTTCTTGGCAGGCTGTAAATTTGGAACTTGATGAGTCAAGTTTCACGGGAGAAACAGAACCTGTTCGCAAGTTCACTGAGGAAGAACCTAAGAAAAACTCTAACAGAGCTACAAAACACTACAATGTAGCATTCATGGGCACTCTTGTTCGGTGTGGACGAGGGAAGGTATGAAGGTGGTTGTACTTTTCCTAATATAACTGGCATGAAGTTCTTCGAGGGTGGGAAATATCGTGCTCCATGAAAAAGAGAGTAAAGATTACTTTGTCTTTAATCTAGATACAACAAAGAAGTTGCTTGAGCTGAACTAGTACTTTTTGGTATGCTTCATTGTGTATACTTAGGTATGTGTCTGTGCGTGGGTAGACATTGTAGACGTTGGTGCTGTTGTATTCATTGCGATATGTTAAGGGAACATGTTATTGCAGGGCATCGTCATTGGAACTGGCCATGATTCAGAGTTTGGTGAGATCTTTAAGATGATGCAGGGAGAAGAGGTAAATTTACAAAAAATTGTTTGACTAGTTTTATTTACCTTTCATGTATAAAAATTTGCTAATATTTGCAAATAAACATTGTTGATAGTTTAATTAAAATAAAACTTCTGTTGCCCTACAGGTTAATATCTTGTTATAGCCTTAAAGAGTTGAGGGTTTGTTAATGAACAGTTAAAACTGTGGTCTTTCATCAGGCACCAAAGACTCCACTTCAGAAGAGCATGGATACCCTGGGTACACAACTGTCCTTTTATTCCTTCTGCATCATTGGCTTAATTATGTTGTTGGGATGGATCCAGGGCAGAGGGGTGCTGGACATGTTTACCATAGGAGTCAGGTTTGTGGATGCTTACAGTAAAACCTCCTCATTAAGACCCTATGTATTGTGACCCCCTCTTAAATATTACCTAAAATATTTCATGGACATATTTCATTATATAAGTATTATCACTATTACAACTACCTCCTCCGACTTACGAGTGATAGTTTGTGCTCTGTCACTATGTTTCTTTGTTGTTTTGTTTTCTCTCTCTTTTTTTTTTTTTTTTTTGCAGAAGTCATGTTGAAAAAAAATTGAAGTGCAAGTGCATGCTTCTGCCCATCTGTTTGGCCTGTATTACTACTTTCTTTAAAAATAACTTAAGTACATTTAAAAGAGACTGCTTGTTCGTTGGGTTACCTATAATTTTGATCCTAAACCATATTATCTGAGCCACATCAATCACTTCCTTGAGTCGAATCGACCCTGCCATGACCATGGATTTGGGTCAACATGACCAGCACCCGTTTGTTGTTGTCTCATTGTTTACCAGTACACGTCACTTGATTGTGCTTCATTAATAACCATTTGCAGAAGTTATGTGTTTAAAAAAATAAGATTCTTGTGTCCAAGTATTTGTGTTCTGTTGCAACTTTTTATTTAAAAAAAATGGCTGAAACATATGGTGCATTTTAAGAGAACGTCTGTCTACCATGATACACATATATTGAACAATTCCTCTTAGCTGAAGAGTTAAATCTTTAACCAAGCGCAACAATGGCAGAATATGTAAGCATCAACAAGTAAAAAGGACAAAGGAAGGCATTGTGCTATGGTTTTTAAGAGCTTTATTGTCATCATTTAAATACCATAATTTCGACTAGAAGCTGTAACTTTTGTCCCCAGCTTTAAACCATGCAGCTTATTTGCGGATTTTTCAGATTCTGATTAAGTTTTTGATGAGCTCCATGTTACGGTATGAACTTCACATTTTTAAATCAAAGCCGCATGCAATTGAAGCATTCAGATCAGTTGCTGAAGCACACACCCTCATCGTGCCAAAAATGAGACAAAATGCTACAATGCACATTTCAAGTTGTATGTATTTGTGGCTTATTTGTGAAAAAGTAGAGATTTTAAACAAATTTAGTGGTACATATATACAGGTACACTCAACGGACCAAAATTTACAGTAAATGAGTGTGAATTTATAGGTGTCTGAAGTCTTTGTTCTTGGAATGGAAAGCAAGACTGGTTGATGTCCCTACTAACACCCCTTGTAGTTACAGCCTGTTTTGCTGGATGTTAGCAAGTTGCAAGTTTTACAGGTTTTACTGTTACATGCTGCCTATTCTGTTAGTGCATGAGTGTGTGTATGTTCACATGTGTGCATTGGCTCATTGGTGCCATGTAAAGTCATTAACATAAGTACATAGATTTTTTTTTTTTATTATTTAGCCTTGCAGTAGCAGCCATTCCAGAAGGTCTACCCATTGTAGTAACTGTGACGCTGGCAATTGGGGTCATTAGAATGGCAAAAAGAAAAGCTATAATAAAAAAGTTACCCATCGTTGAGACTCTAGGTGAGTTTGCTTTTAACTGGCCATTTTAGCTGCAGCTCCATGCTTTTTATGTGATGTTTATGATTTGAATTATTCCTCCATAGAAATGATGGAAAGAAAAGATCATTCGCAAACTTTAGGGACTTGTGTACTGTTGACTCCTGAAAGCTGGCTGCCAAGGCAGAAATATTTTCCCTTTAAAAACTATAGAACATTTATTGTTTCTACCGCTATCAAATGACTGGCTGATAAGTATTGATTTCCTGTGCTAAGAATTAGGAGCCTAAGATGTTATGGCCAGTCTTCACTAACACAGGCAGTGTGTTGACATGAACCCAGAAAATTTGTTTAATTGTTTTTTCCACTATCAAATGACTACAGCTAATGAGTATTGATTTCCTGCCCAAGGAATTACAAAACTAAGATGCCATAGCACAGGCAGTGATTTAAATGTTTCAGGGTGTGTGAATGTGATATGTTCTGACAAAACGGGCACGCTGACCAAGAATGAGATGACTGTGACACAGATCTATTCAGCAGATGGCACACTAGCAGAGGTAATTCCATTTTCCATTCTCTAAGCTCTCTTTTTTTGAGTTTGGGATAAGCTTTCTCTTATAACCAGGTATTGTCATTTGCTGTGGGGTTGCAATATTCTTGTGACTGATGCTACTGTGACCGTAGCTATGAAGGGAGAGTAAGTCATCTCCTAGGATAAAATGGGAAACTCAAGGAGAAGAGCCTTGTTACTGAAGTTGATGTAACCCATGGGCACTACATTTCTTTAAATACCCTAGAACACCTCTACCACTTTAAAACTAAGGCTTCAGGGGTAAAGCAAGATCTGTGAGGTCTGGATGCCACTTTATAACTTCAGAAACAAGACACGAATTGTCCTTGTTCCCCATGTTGCCCCAGAGCAAACACTTCCCCACGCTTCATAGCTACTGCCCCAGATGTGGTTCATGCTCCATTTCTCTCTCTTTGTTCTTTCCACAATATTCACCATTAACTGTTTTTCCCAAGGCTAAGTAGATTTTGGAAAAGATTAGGGATGTTTCAGTATCGATTGTTTTATTTCTTGTTGAAAGAAGGGATTTTAACTGGCACACAGATATATGTTTCTTCAGTGCCAGATGTCACCTTGTTAGTCTGGGAGGGAGAAAGATCATATGCTGGGAGGTTGGAATTATGTAACATTTGAAGTGGAGGCTGATTCTTTAGAATTAAAAAGTGCTATTTACCAGGTTTCTGAACTAAACAGCTACTTGCAATTTTCTGTCATGTAGATGCATATAGAATAGCCTCAGTGGTTGAATAATTCAGTATTTGTAATTATTTGATTTTACAGGTGACAGGCGTAGGCTATGATGCTCCAGGTGTGATTACATGCAGTTCTGGTGATATAAATGCTTCTGTTAGAAAATTATTAGTGGTGAGGTTGTTTCTGTTGTCATCTTTGTTTTTGTTTTTATAACTATATCCTACAATATAGTTTTGTAAATAAGAAACTGTCATCTTATTCTCATGCAGATAACTATGCAACCACTACATGTGTACAATGAAAGAAAGAAAATGATTTCTTTAAAATGTGTTCAAGTGTATGTCATTTTATTATTATTATTCTTTAGCCAAGTAAGTTACTCTAGTCTGCTAGTCTGCTATTGTGGACTACCTACATGTGCCTCACAGAAGGCAGGATAAATCTGGGCGTCCCCTTTTTCCAGCTCTGGAAATGTCTTACCCCTATAGCCTCATGCAGTGAACATCTTTAAAACTGTCAAGGCAGGGCTTGAGACCTGCTTCTTTCGTGAACACCTGGTGCACTCCATCACCTGCTCTCTCTCTGTCTCTTTTTTTTCTTTTTTTTTTTTTTTTTTTTTGTTTGCAAATATGCTTTTGTGAAATATTGAATTTCCACTTACAACATATTAGGAAGATTTGTAAATTATATATCTCTTGTACATCTAGCAACTTGCAGTGTTACATATTCTCTCCCAAGTTGATTGCTGTAGTTCATTTCTAACTGGTTTACCTGATTATAAACTATCACAGACTCTTATATCTCATCAGCAGCCTAGAAAAACCAATGTTCTCCCTTTCCATCTTTGACAAGACATCTTTTGGGCCCATAGTTTGGAAATCTCTACCCGTGCACTTAATTTATTCCAAAGCACAAAAAACTTTACAAAAAATAAAGGAAAAAAAAAACACCTTTAGTAAATTCTTATCTTTTCCAGAAATATTTAACAGATTAACTCTGACATGCTTGCAGGTGTGCATGTGTGTGTATTGTGTGCAGTGAGTAGCAACTATGTCCTGGCCCAATATAAAAATTATTACTGTATTTGTTGTGTTGCTCTTTTAAGTGAATTAAGTGAATTTGAGTCCACTTTTGTGACCATCTACTTTATGCATTACTCATACTTTGTTTTACAAGTGTGTTGTGGAAAACATGAAGCTTGAATGTGTACTAATCCAGATGGACAAATGTAGATAGTGTGATGTTTTAACAGGTTGGCAACATCTGCAATAATGCTGATATAACGCCAAGTGGTCTCAGAGGCCAGCCAACAGAGGGGGCTTTACTGGCTGTTGCAAAGAAAGTAAGGGATCTTACCTATGTCTGATCATACTAGTTTATGCTGTTATGCTTCCTCTCTATCTGATATTCCTTTCGGCCTTAAACATACTACATATATGTTGTGATTTGACTAGTTTTATTCATGGTTTTATTATGTGTCCAGCTCAAAGATACAAAAAGGAAAATAATAGTGGTAGTTGAGTTTTGCTATTATTACAAGCCAGAGTTCTGGCGCTGCGCATACCACATTGTCAGGGCTCTTGGAGGTTATTGTGTAGCCAAAAGTAGAAAGGTAGGCATTCTGTTGTGTTGACAAGAAGATGGTTAGAAGACATTGTAACCTCTTGTGTTTGGACTGTGCTAACAGGCAGGCTTGCAAGATGTTCGCAGCATGTACACACGTCTGCAGGAGTGGCCATTTAGTTCAGAAACCAGGTACATGGCAGTAAAGTGCTGTGCTAACCATGGGCAGGTAATTTCACCGTCGGTTGCAGCACTTTTTTTGCATCGTCTGTCATTCCAAATCCATATCTGTTACATTTTTTTCAGGAATATTCCCTATTCTTACTCTTATTTATTGGAACTAATTTAATATTATTAACTTTTTTCTAGTTTTGTTTTACCGTTGTTGGTAAAAGTAAATTGAACAGATTGTCATACAACAAGCTGTAGCTTATAACATTCATGCCTTAAAGTGCAAAAATGGATTTCATCTTTGTTTCTTTATTATTAAACATGTTTGAATGGAATGACCATGACATATCAGCACTTAAAATGAATACATTAAATATCTGGATTACCAGTGTGTGACTTGTTTATTTTCATGATTGTGGTTTGAAAATATAACTAACCCTTGAATTCTTTTGCAGTTATACAATTATTATTGTTTGAATCTTGTGACTGTGTGCAGGCCACAGAGTACTTTGTGAAAGGAGCAATCGAGCGAGTACTACAGAACTGTTCATTTTATGTCTCTGCTGCTGGTGATGTGTTCCCTATTCAGGACTCCAACCGCAGAGACTACTTTCAGCATGCTGCTCAAATGGGAGCTACAGGTCTGCGAGGTAAGTATGGATAGGATAAGTGGTTTTGTTTTGTGTGTGTGAGAGAGTGTATATGTGTGCATGCATGTGCTTGTATGCTGAGGGAGGGGTTGGGAAGAGATATATGGTTTTATTTTTTCAGAGTCACAAACAGCTGGTTTTGAGTGAGGATTTTCTCCTTTGACTATTCTCACTATTTCCATGGTATACTTCCCTTCGCCCTGACTAGACCAATAATTGAGTTGCAGTTGGTACTATTTTTCCATCTTTCCTTTTATGTAATTTATTGTTGAGCTTTTTTTAAAGGTAATTCTGTTCTGCATTCAGTGCTGGCATTGGCATATGGACAAGACATGAACAACTTAATCTTTGCTGGCATTGTTGGCATGATTGATCCACCACGGGATGGTGTTAGAGAAGCCATCTACACGCTCATGGGCTCTGGGGTCAATATCAAGATGCTCACTGGAGATTCTGAGGAGACGGCAAAAGCTGTTGGTAAGATTACACTAAGATCACAACAGATTTTATCTTTAGATTATTTAGATTTCTGGTTTGTTTCTTATTGGAAAGTAGGGAGGAGTGATAGGGAGAAGAATTTGGATGTGAACATGAATAAACAGTGACTTCTTATGACCTGCGTCAGCTTTTGAAAGTATGCTTTTCATGCAGGTGCCCGGCTGGGCTTATATGCATCTGGAGCAACGGCAGTATCTGGAGAAGAACTTGACCAAATGGATGTAGGACAGTTGTGTCGTAAAATCAGCCAAGTTGGTATTTTCTATAGAACAACTCCCAGACATAAACTCAAGATTGTTAAGGTGAGTGCAATATAATGAAAATGCAGTCTCTAGTTCTGTTAGCATATCTTAAGATGTGTGTCACAATTTTTGCACAGTTAACATTTCCATATGTCCAGTGTAAATATTCACAGAGAGCAGGGTAGACCAAACAGTTTAACCAGCAACTTTTTTTTTGTGTAGTTAGTATTATGCAAATCTTTCCACTTTTTATTAATACTTAGGGAAAAGATTGCTTATCTGTTGAGGACTGGGTTAGGCTGAATTAGACTATTAGACTAATTAGACTGAAAAATGAACTGTCCAGATCTAGATAAGAAGGCAGTTAGACATCCAGAGACACCAGTTCCTGTTTCTCATTTATTTTTTAATAAGTTGCATAACTTTGCAGGCGCTACAGCAAAATGGGATGGTGGTCGGAATGACAGGAGATGGTGTCAATGATGCTGTTGCCTTGAAGAAGGCAGAAATTGGCATCTCGATGGGTTGCTCCGGAACTGATGTATCCAAAGAGGCAGCTGACATGATCTTGGTGGATGATGACTTCACCACAATTTTGTAAGGCCTGGGTATCCGTTTTGATATGGAATGATTTGTGGTTTTGTCTCAGATCCCCACACCCTCTTTATTTTTCATGCATAGAGTTGGCTGACCTATTTGGTATGTTTTGTGTTTGCACATACCACAATCAGCCGAAGTGACCTGATTTACTTGATTTTTCAGGAGCGCGATTGAAGAGGGAAAATCCATCTTCTATAACATTAGGAATTTCGTCAGGTTTCAGCTGAGCACGTAAGCTTTATAGTTCTTATATAGTTCTTAGCTTTGCTTTACCTGAAGTCAGTGTGCCTGGGCTGTTTTATAGCATGATTCAGACCGCTTCTGCGTCAGTGGGCAGGGAGCAACAAATGCACGATGGTAGATAGATGAACCCATTGTGTTAATATAGCTAACCATATATTTTTAGCAATAGAAGATGGTATTCTGGTATGCTTAGATGTCTTTTAATATTCTCTGTGAGAGAGGGTATGTATGTAAGAGTGTGTTTACATGTGTGCATGCAAACATGGTTTCTGGCAAAATAATAATTAAGGGGATTTATATATAACACATTTCTCAACTGCAAAGAAAAAAAGTGCAAATTCAAAATAATTAGCATGTCTTTAAACTTAGACCAAACATATCAACAGGCAATCATAGACATCGCAACAGACAGAAATAAAAGGCAGAACAAGAGAATGCTGCACACAAGTATGCCACAGCAACACTGCATCAGAAATGATAAAAGTTAGGTTAGGCAGTCATGATGGGGCAAAGTCTCTCAGTAGACATAGTAATCCTAGTGAGCACAGCTCAAGAGGACCAGTTCAGGTGTTAGTGCATTAAGATAGACAAAGAGCTTTGTGGACATGCAGTTAGGTGTTAGTGCATTAATATGGACAGAAAAAGAGAGAGCTTTGTGGACATGCAGGTGTCTAGATGGTTACACAAGAATTTGAAGATTTTTTTCCCCAGGTATACTCGCACTGATGTCATTTTCAACAG
Organism: Pomacea canaliculata; assembly: GCF_003073045.1. Classification (NCBI taxonomy): domain Eukaryota; kingdom Metazoa; phylum Mollusca; class Gastropoda; order Architaenioglossa; family Ampullariidae; genus Pomacea; species Pomacea canaliculata. The sequence goes on along the minus strand of NC_037601.1, from coordinate 15,831,244 downwards.
CATTATTTTTTTTTTTTTTTTTTTTACCCCTACATTGCTTTGTGTAGGCATGTATCAGAATGTCTGTTTATGAGCTTAATTTTATTTAGAAATGTCCACCTTGAAATATAAAAGTATATGAAGTGTTCATTTTATTTTTTAAAAAAAACACATGTTAACATGATGTGAAAATAAAACTAAGCTCAAGTTGATAAATTTAATCCGATTTACTGCCCTTTTTTTTTTGTTTGGAAGGTGGATGTTTGTTAATTTCATTAACTGATGTGACAAAAGATGCATGGTCACCAGTTGCTGTTTTATTCAAACTGTTGTCTGCTTCTGACCTACATGAGGTTATTCTGTACATCAGGAGCATTGCAGCCTTGTCACTAATTGCGCTTTCCACCCTGATGCGTCTGCCCAATCCTCTCAATGCCATGCAGATTCTCTGGATCAACATCATTATGGATGGCCCACCAGCGCAGAGGTAAAGCCAAATTCTTTACTGATTTCTGTGCAGTGTAGTCAGTCTTTGTATATTAGGTTCTCGATAAAGCTATCTGCTAAACAATGAGAGTTGTGTTCATTGTCAGTCTTCTGCAGTCTTACCTTTGTGATCCATTAAAAGCATATTTTGTGCTTCATATCCCAGCTGTGCGTACCTCAGCTTGCTCTTCGATTGTTTAAGCATATATTTTCACCAGCCATTGCAGTCAGTTCTTTTGCCTTGCAGCTTGGGTGTAGAGCCTGTAGATCATGATGTTATACGCCAGCCTCCACGCCACGTAGGAGATCCCATAATTACACGACGACTTATTATCAGCGTTTTATCTTCTGCACTTATCATTGTCTGTGGCACTCTCTGGGTGTTTTGGAGAGAGGTAAATCAACATATTAATGACAGATACAAATAGTGCTTAACTTTTTAACTTTGGTTCAGTATTTTTGTTATATGGCTTTTTCTGGAAATGAGTAGGGTTTTTTTAACATTTTCATGGATAAACTTTGTCAGTGAGTTTGGATTTTAAAGACCACAATACAAAATTAATAACAGCAGGTTTTTTTATGGTCTAAAATATTCCGTATCATCTCAGTCAACGAAACAGCAGCAGCTGTCCTCATAATTGTTGGACTGTCTTTCTTATGCTTTTTTTTTTTTCAGATGCTTGACAACAAGATCACACCACGAGACACAACTATGACCTTCACATGTTTTGTTTTTTTCGATATGTTCAATGCCCTAGGGTGTCGTTCACAGGTAAGCATTAGTATGTAACAGATACTAATCTAAGCTAGGTGAGGAATGTGTTTTACTGAAACCATGCTTTAAGGCCAGGTACACCCTGAAATTTGACGAAAATCTTAATTTTTAGCCACTTTGAGATTATGGCATATTGTGTATATTCAGCATGTCCTCAATCTATTCTCCAGGTAGTTTTTCATAAAAACATGTAGAAATATGTATATTTTTTCACTAATGATGGTGACATCTTAAATTTGTGCTTGTTGTGTGCAAAATTAATAAAAAATAGAGAATGTTTGGGACATACCAACACAGTCTTTTGAAAAACTGGGTTACTTAACCAGCAGAAAGAATATTCATTCACTTCTCAAATGAAAGGATGTTCAGGGCCAATGGAAATCTCCCAGCCATTGATTCCTGCTCTTTTCTAGACATGACAAAGAGTCAGAAAATTTCTAATACAAAGAATACGCAAACATACTTTGACTATATAACAAATCAGTATTTACTGCCACCATCCTTGCCCACATTACAGGTCACACGAATGTGCTTTGGAAGTTTTCAGGTGAAAGTTAATAGATTACTTTCCAGTTGCCATTATAAAAAGCATTTGTCAGCAATCTCCAGGGGACAGAGGTTATCAATTAATTATTTTTATACTTCTTGTGGAAAGTGTATGCCTTTCTGGATCTTTTTTTATATAGCTGAGGAGAGAAACAGGATTGGTATTTGAGGATCTTGCACAAAAATTTTTTTTTGTTTCAGACCAAATCGATATTCCAGGTTGGCTTCCTGACTAACAAGGTATTTCTTGTAGCAGTTGTTGGATCTCTTGTTGGACAGCTGCTGGTAATCTATTTCCCCCCACTACAGTCTGTTTTCCAGACAGAAGCTCTCTATCTCTCAGGTGAAATATCTTTCCGATTTATCAGTATTATCTGTGTGTTGATCTATTACATTTTGAAGCAGTTAAGAACAAAATGATGTGTGTAGTTTAAAATTCCTGCATGTGTTTGAGTGTTGTAATCCTGTAGATGGTAACTTGAAAGAAATAAAGCACAAATTTTTATTGAATTTTTGATTGTGGCAACTTAATTTTGTGAATTGATTGCAGATCTTGCGTTCCTCTTCTGTTTGACATCCACAGTCTTTGTATTCTCCGAGCTCCGGAAATGGTTCAGTCGGTCAACAGGTCGCTTTGCCTTTAAAAGAAAAGACAAAACATTCTATCCTGATGATATGGTATAGCACTCAGCTATAAGACGTTTCATTAGTTAAAAAAAAAATTAATAAGACCAGTTGAGTGATCAAGGGTAATTGCCATGTATGTGTGTGTGTTGTGAGAGAGTGAATGAGAGAATTCTAAATCATTCACAACTTGCACAAAAATTTGCTCCAGACAGAAATGAAGACTTTGTGGTAATAGCAACAGAAAGTATAGTGTTTACACTGTGCTGAAACCAGATTGCATTATGATGAGACCTTGACAGTCACAGGCTGATATAAGTGTCAGACTATGGATTGGAGAAGAATCATGTGCTGGCTCTGGACTTGTGCATGAACAACATACGGTTATGAAAACTGTTGAGCAGTTTAGAAGCCAGACTCTTCTAAACAGCTATTTGAACCAGACATGTGATGCTAATGCTTCACTTCCTATGTGCATTTGCATTTGACTGGATTTCTTTTTTTTTTTTTAACTTTGGAGCCAACCAAGTGGGAAAACTGTTGCCATGATGGGTTCTGCAGAGTGTGCCTTTTGGTGGCAAATTAAAGAAAGCTTAGAAAGTGTTGTGGAGTCCTTGGGACATGTCCCAGCCAAGATTTTTTAGTTTATACTATACCCCCACTTTTTTTGTAATTCTGTCATGTTCTCTTTCAGTTTGCAACTCTCAGATGCTGGCTTGCATGCATTCTCTGCATTTGTTCTGTCGGACTTTTTGCCTGTTACTTTGCAGCAGCCAGTGTTCACACGTGAAAAGAGCATTATCACATTCCTTTTAGAACCTTGCACTAGTATTACAGGAAAAATGAGTTGTGTGTAAATATGACTTGTGGGTTATTACTGATGCTGGAATATCTGTTATGTTGGGCAATAGGTTTTTTTCCCTTTGTTTTTTTAAACAAAAAATGTCTGTGTTAAAAGTTTGTTTTATGTTGGTCAAGATGTTGCTTAGATGTCATGGCCAGAGGTAGAAAGACTTATTTCTCTATTTTGTACACTTTTTCCAGCAGTAATGGCTTAAGTTTAATGTTTTATATTAACATTTGGAAGGCAAAAGATGCCTCTTAATCCATTGGTGCATATAGGGAATGGTTGTTGTTTGGGTTGTTTCCTGCCAACAAAGTTTCTATGAATTTAGCAGAAACTGTTCTGAATGGGACTTCATGAGCTTGGTTCAGTGATTTTATTGAGCAAGTGGAGGGGGTTATAAGGAACAAACAAATATCTGTATTTTTCTGAGTGTTATTTTAACACTTTGACAAGGTGGAGGTAGGGAAATGTCATTTGTGACCTTTTTTTTTTAAGAATGGATAGTTATCAAAACCATGCTAAAAGTGGTGCTTAACATGCAAAAAGAAAAACCTATATCATTGTCTACCTCAGCAGCCAGCTTGCTTGTTTCAAACTACATTATCCATGGACTGCAAGCTTTACTATTTTAAAAAATAATGTGCAGCAGTGACAAAAAAGCTGCTTACAGATGTAAATGATTAACCATGTGGGGTGTGGCCTTTGTTCACATAGGTCTGTGGGGTAGCCATCCAGTCCTTATTTTAGATCTCTCATGGCCTTAGAAATAGATAAAACTATTTTTATTGCAAAATGTCCTATCAAAGAGGTGCCACAGATTTTTACAATGCTGCTTGGGTTTTCCTTCGCCATCCCCTCTGCCACATTTTATTTTTAATGCTGTTGAATTTTTAATCTTCTTCAGGGTACACAGTCAAATGACTGAAGCATTTTCCACTTTTTTTTTTTTTTCTGTCTTCTAACCAGTGTACAACCACGTAGGAAATTAGGCAGATGGGCTGAAACAAGTTTACCATTATTGCTAGTCCATACATCTACACTCAAGAATGCTGTGAATTCTGTGGCAGAGGTATTCTGGAAGATAATTTTTGTTTTTCTTAAAGGTGGTAACAGCACAAAGCATTAATGAACTTTTGTGAATTAGTTTTTGTCTAAATATAGCTCTTCAACATTGTTTCTCATTTATAGCTATTTTGATATCACTTTATAAAAATAATGAATATTTTTACCTGTGCAACTTATAAAAACAGTGTGTTTTAAGAAAAAAAAATGCTTTGATTATTCTTGTTTCTAATCTTTAATGAAGCAAAGTGAATGAACTGAGGAAGAAAGATTTTGTTGATATTTAAGTAATCTTTATGTTTGATCCCTGATTTGGTTCTCTACATGAAGAGGGTCCTTTAGATGTTGAGACAATTTTGTCTTCTGGATGCTGGCTTTCCAATTGTAACTGTTTATTGGTACGCTCAGTTTTGGATTGAAGTTATTGGCTAAATGCAGGTGCTTGTAAGACAGTTTGGACTTAACTGTATAAGTTTGGGTGTCAGACATTCACGAGATATTTTTAAAGATAAGCTTTTCCCATATGAAGTGGTTATGTTGGTAAGCGTATTTTTGTGTCGTGCTGTAAATGGATGCTAAAAGTTTAATATGTTTAATATTATCTGGTTGCCTGTGCTTCGTGAAAACATTCCAGTGCTGTGAACTTTCATCAGTTTGTCTCATTGCGTATACCATTATTTTGTCAAACCACATTGAACAGCAACACTTGTTATATTGGCCTGTTATCAAGGTGTCACATTGTGTGATTACCAGTTTCTTCCTGTACTCATCAGGGGCTGTAGCTAGGAAGCAAGGTTAGTTTTTTACCCCAGGGGAAACTTGACAGTTTATAAGTCCCCACTTCCTTTCGCTGGCACCTACACATAGTTCATGTTATCTGTTTGCTTGCAAGATTTTCAAGCTACAGTGGTTATATTTAGAATCACTGTCTCTTTTAAGTCTAGTTATCCTTTGTGACAGTGTCAAACAAGTTTTTTTCCCACCCACCTCTTTACAATGTTAAGTAGACACTATTTAAATTCCATTCTGATAAGTTAGCTTTTTTTTTTACATTGTCACATTTTATTGTCACCTGGTATGTGAAATCACAATAAGCCTCATTTGGTATTTTTGACGTGTGTTGCACTCCATGTAACTTGACTGCAAGAGACACTAGATCTTTCTTTGTTCATGTGTTACTGTATATTTGTTAATAGGGTTTGGTCTGCGTAAGTGTGCCATGTGTATTTTGAGTCTTACTTTGTATCTTTGTGTTTTGTTTTTATTTCTGTACAGCACATTGAGCCTACTTTAAAGTGGGAAAATGCACTATAAAAATTATTAAAATAGGTGGACACTTGCTGTGATGGCAATATGTTAAGGTATCCTATACCCTTTTGGTTCAGGTGTTATTGGTGCACTTTGTTGTGGGACGTGATTTGGAAAGCGGAAAATTTGGAATCTGCTATTAAATCTGAAAGACGAGCGACTTTTTGGCTGTAGAATAAACAGTGTAGGGCCAGCAATCCTCAACCTAAAACTGTCTGCTTTGATACATGGCAACAGTACCAACCCATATTCCATCTTAGCTGTTACAGTACTAAATTGAATAGTGCGATTTGTGGGGTTTGTATTTTGTCACTGCCTTTCTTGTCAAAATTTTACTACTACACAGTCACATCATTGTTACTGATGTGTTAAAAGTGCAAATCATTTTATATTAAGCCTTTTCATAAATTGTTTAGCTGCACTGGGTCTTAACAGTGAGGGTTAGTATATGTTTTTGTTGAACTTGTTACCAGGTCCCTAAATATCCTTGGTGTTAATGTGCCATTCAAAAGTACTGCATGAAAATCAGTATTTATTTATTTTTTTGGCACTGAAGGGTGGCCATGGATGCTCAGTGTTTGCTAACTTCTGAATGAATTTCTGCTGCACAGGCAAAACATGATTCTCAGATGCTGACAGCAGGGCTTCAGAAAGTTTGTCTGATAAAACATTTGTGCTATACATGTATAAAATTGACATTTTTTTATGCCAACAAGAAATTTGGGAAAGGTGGTTGCTAAATTTCTGTTCAGTGGTTTGGTTTTACATGGTATTTTTGTTTTGTCCTGCAATGTATGGCAAGGTCTGGTTTTAAGGGCATAATAATGAACAAATCATGTCTGTTTCACATACAGAGTATGAACATTGTGTGTGAATGCATTGCAAAGACTATGTGCGGATTAGCATTTATGTTAAAACAAGTGATTCAAAAGATGCTCAATAATGGGGCTGGATGCAGTTTTCGACTGACTTTTCCAAGCCAGGAGAAAGTTGTTTAGACATCTAACTGAAAGCTGTCCCCTGTTGGTGCAACAGTTATGAACTGGTCACCGTAATAGTTAGGACCGAGTCATAGTTTCAGTTCTTTCTCTGCAGATCTTTACAGAGCTAGAAGTTTTGCTTTGATGTAGCCTTAACTGCTGGCTTGGCATAATCCCACTTCCTAATTTGCATTTTCTACAGATGTGGTGACTGTCTGGTTTAGGTGTGGATACAAACTGTACTTTATGTATGCATAAATTTCTTTCATCACCTGATGACATTGCTGCTTTTATTGGTTGAAACATTTAAATCTGATATCATGAAATGTGAAAAAGCAACACCAGGATCTGGGCACTCATTCTTTCACTCCACACTTCTCCATTTTAATGGTTATGTATTTTTTGTGAAACACATTCAGCTTGCATGAGAAAATGAGAGATATACTTGGTCCTCTTTGTACCTAAGGTGGTACATAAGGCATCTACTAGAGTCTGGTGCTTTAGTCCACTACTTACCTTTGCCACGTTTCTTTTCAGCTGACCATGCTTCCTCTTGTCATCAGCTGTCCAATGGATGGTGTCTCTGATTTCATTCTGCATATGCCCTAGCATTTCCATCTTTTCTGGATTATGGTTGTCATATATGTGCAACTGGCTCTTGTAAGGGTTTCTTCGTTAGTAATTGGATTAGGCCAGAATATTTTGAAAATTTTCCTCTATTTGGGTTGAAAGGTCTCTAGTTTCTGCCTGATTATTACTGACATTTCCAACACTCACTTCCAGAGAATAAGACTGAAAGGACATTGCTTCTGAAGATTCTTAATTTTGTATTCCTCCTCAGAGTTTTGGACTTTAAAATTCTTTAGCATGGCAAAGGCTTGCTTTTCTTTGATGAGTCATCTGTTGACTGCCAAGGTATGCAAATTCTTGTATTTTCTCTGTTACTTTATTATCAGTTGTGATGGGGTCTAATGACTTGGCATTCTGTCTCATTCTAGTCCTTGATTTGTCCAACATGTTGCTGCTGGTATAGTCCATAGACCATGATGACAGGGAAAATAATGTCTCGGATCATAAAGGGGTGCAAAACTGTCTTTAAATGACAACAGAGTAGCTGTGCATTTGATTAAAATATAAGTTAAAAGGTGATGTGCTACATAATTTGTAAGTTCATAGCAACACAATCAGGTCTTTCTTTAAATGAGCACAATTTTATTTCTTTTTTTTTTTTTTTTTTAATTAGACCTTTGGGAGGGGGGATTCACTGAAGACAAAATTATACATATAGTTGAGACTGTCATGCATATGTACACAAGAATGCATGCACACACACCAACACAACCAAATATTAGTATGATTCAATCTGTTCTCTTACAGTTGGGACATGTGTTTTCTCCAACAAACTGAAGACAACAGAATCACTTCAAAATTATTCTTTAACAAGGCTACATTTGTAGCAAAGGCGATCCCAAGTCAAGAATTTTTTTTATATTATGAAGTTGCAAAAGTGACATTCATTCCATAAAAACTATACTTTGGAATTTGATCCTTATGCCAGCGAGCAACTTGTGGTATGATTCTCATGATAGTTTTACTAATATACATGTTCTGAGTATGTTCAAGACAGTCTAGGCTAAGCTATGATGTTGGGTAAGTTAGGAGTGGTAGATGTACTTTCAATTTTTATTGGGACAAAACCCCATTGTTAGTCAAGGAGCATCTGTAATATAATGAGGCATGAATTGTACAGCTAACTTAGCCGTAAAACTGGTTCATTTATTATTGGTGAGGCGAAAGTGACTCCTTTATAGATGTGAAAGTTTTTGATTGAATCCATGCAAGAGAACAGCTTGAAAGCAGTATCAACCTTGTAAAGCATTAAAATCCATTCATGAAACTTTACAAGGAAAGATTAAGATTTCTTAATCAAAGTTTCTGCTAGTCAGTTAAGCACCATGATGTTTTACATTTATAACAAAGTAATTATCCGTAACAATTAAAGTTGGATATTTTTAAGTCTCTTTCAATCTTACCTGTTTACAAATACTTGGAGAGCTTGTAGTGCGACCAACACTTAAATTCTTCATGGCCATCTTGGCTGCAACAGTGAAAAAAAACAGGTACAAGGTTGTTACTTCACTTTCAAACTAAACACGTTTGCTAAAACAATTTATCTAGTTTTACATTTCAAAATATTGCAATCGCAAAACAATATTCAAAGAAACTTTATGATTGTGTAAGCCAGGCCCACGCTAATGCCAAGTTGATTGTTTGGGCATCGATTCATAATTGTTTTGCGGACGACAGTATGGATGATTGCTCTGCACAAACACACAGTAAAGCATGACAAAATATTGACCTTGAATCACTTGTTATGTAGTCTAATTTTGACAGAATTTTAAATCTAACAAATTAATGCTAATATGTATGAAGAAGTTTTCCTTGTTTATTGGGATAGTCTACATAATAAATGAAAAATAAATAAGGTAAATGTATTGTAGCTATGATATCCAGTGAAGTGAGTCTTTTGCAATCTGATAGCTAATTCTTGCTTGTCTTTCTTGCATCCCGATGGAGTCGGTAATTAATGCTGGTCAACTGATGAAATATCTGCACAAGATCAGGGCCTATGGTGGTGAACTTGTGTGCTTGATTTGATGTTAGTATACCATCCCGGCATTGCTCTGTAAAAACTCCTACTAAATACAAATCAAAATTTGTTAAATTTGCATATCTAAGATACTTGTACATTTGCGGATTTGCGTTTGTTGGAAATGAACAATTTCCTTAGATAGTGGCACACTTGGTTCTACAACGTATAAGTCTACAAGACAGTCAGCGTTGAAAAAACTAAATGATGCTGGTCTCATGGCAGCTTAATCAAAATTGCTTTTGTTGGGACCCAGACACATAACATAACCAACAACAATAATAATTTACAGAAGTCCGTAGATGCTGTGAAAATTCCCATTTACAATAGAAGATCAGCATAAGGTCTAAGCAGGCAACATGTATCATTAGTGGCAGCTTTGCTAACTGTAAAAGATAAGCTGATCCTAGCAGCACAAGGGTCAGATCGCGCACGGATTGCGTTGCTGAATTAAATTGAGAATTCTGTAAGAATTGTCTGAGAAAAAACTTTAGCATCAGTAACATGTAAACTGTTGTGTAGTTAATAATATTGCTTTATGAATTCATCACTGATGCACTTCCTGTTTTAACCACATTTCAAAGAATTTCTCATTTTAAAGGTAACAGTTCCAATTTTTTTTAAGCTACAAAACACAGTGCTCCATGCAGAAATATTATGCATAAATGAGGACCTTTTAAGTTTTGTTTTTTTATTTTCTATTGCTGATAACTAAAAAATAGTAAACAATTACTATTCCACTCTCATGAGCTCTCATCAGGCATATAATAAGGAGGTAATATGACAGCGTAGCTTGATTTAGAAGAGGTAAAGGCTGATCCCTTTCAAACTCCCTGACAAGCTTGTGAGTGTGATGAGGATGTTCATGACTTTGCTGATGATGCTGTAAGGGAATAGTGCTTATGTATCTGGCCGTAAGGGAAAAAGATATCTTAAATAATATGATTTATATCGTTTTCCCCATAATAATTTGTAACTTTCTCCAAAAAACTATTAAACGTTGTAAGTTAAATGATCTCGCCAAGGGCTTGCGTGATGTGATAGCTGATACTGCAAATTGGTTTTGAGGCAAAGGCTTTCAACGCATCTGTGAGTAGACATGAATCACCAGTTAAACATTTTTGCCAATTGACTTTATTCATCACTTCTGAGGTACTCAATTTTTCTGATTATGAAGTCAGGTTGCATCATTTCTGTAAGTAGGCATTTGGGAGCTCCATTTAGAAGTTTTAACTTGAGGCTGAACTTGATCATTCACGTGCATAAATTTCTACAGATTATTCCTTGAATCAGTTCTCATTGACATAGGTCAAAGTTATTACAGTCTGAACTAAATGTTTCATTTACTGTTCATTGCTGGGATAGATTCTTACGTATTAAAGGTCAGATCACTCTTGCATTACACATCTTCTGAATTGAAATAATTTCTTTTAAAAAGCAAGTTCTGAACATTACGTAAATAATAAGTTGGATCAGTAGAGATTGTGAGGCAATATAAGGTGTGTGTGGGCCAGAACGAAGATTCCAAAGCCAATGCAGATTTTTACGTCTTTCCAAGAATTAGAATAATCAAATGCTAATGGTTTATATTATGAATTTTTACGAGGAGCTGATTAAAAATGAATTTATATAATTTTTTCAATTCCATGATGCAAGAAATTTTCCTCTGAATCAAAGTGACTCCAAGGCTGCATCGTTGTAACCTGATGTTCAGATGATAATGTTCAGTACAAGTCATTTAGTTTTGAAGAGTAATTAAATTAATTCTTTTGACCTTAAATATTGCGCCAGAATTTCGAAGGAGCACCCCAGAATATGCTCAAAAGTGGTTAAACGTGGATTGAACTTAATGTCTGGGTATTGAAGCAACTCTCAGTTACCCATTGGATGTACCTAACTTTAAGATTGGGATATGGAGTGAGGAGAGAAGTGCTCTCCGTGTCAATTAAGTGAGTTCTCTTAACTCACCCGAACCTGGGAAAGTGGGAATAAACTCTTTTTGTTTTCTAAGGCCACATGCCCAGGAGTGCAGTTATGTCAGAGGAGTCATTTTGAGTAAAAGAAATTAGCTTTTTATTTTTGGTCCAAGAAGACTAACATGAAGAGAGTAAAGGTATGAAGTATCAAATTCATTAGTTTTTTTAACAGAATCTATTCCATAAAAAGATGTTTTAGATTATTTTGCGAACAATTCGTTGGATTTTCTGGGTTGTTCACTTGTAGCTTCCTGATGGAATGTGTGTATGTTTTCTATCAGTGTTATTTCCACTCCATGCATTATATGATCAAACCTTTATTGTAGCTATTGAGATATTCATAGCATTTGGCAATACAATAACAGAATAATGAATTAAGATGTAATTGAACAATCTTCACTAGTATACATGCCGATATTTATTTGTCAAAAAAAATTCCTTATTTCTTCTATTCTGTCCAAATATGTTAGTCTCTCCTTTGCTGACCAGCAGCAGGGGCTTTAGAGTGTTGATTGCAAAGTCTTGCTCACTGCGTGGGATGTCTTTTGAATAACTAGTTTTTGACATAGACTCTACATTACCAGCACTTGCCAAAATGAGACAGTGCTTAATATATCTCGAGCAACTAAAGTAAAATATTTGAAATATGGTTGTTGCTTTTGTCTTTCTTACAAGAATTTTGCAACTTTTGCTTGGTGGCAAAGAGTCTTTTAATGTAAAAAATATAAGAAAAAAATTCAGTATTGCTGCAAAATGACTCTACTGTATGCTGCTTCAATAAATGGTGTCATAATTTGCCGTTAAGAGTCGCCAAAAGATGAATGATATTATGCTGGGTTCGACTGGCGCACGACAGAACAAACAGTCCTTTCTCAGTAACAGGGAAGTAGAAGTTAGGGCTGATAGTGGCTCACACAGCTTACGTCGATCAGA